>NW_027370360.1:0-36468 GCF_046119375.1 Phyllobates terribilis | reverse complement strand
AATAGGTGTACTTTCACCAATTTGCTGATAATTCATTGAAAGTAGATGATCGGTACAATTGCTGCCAATGCATTTTTTAAAGCTGTATTGTCATGAGTCAAATTTGATCATGTTAGGTTCTTGCATAGGTCCTATAGCATTGATAAGTTTCCACCCTCTTTCCTACATACACACATCTCTCCTGCATACACACAACTCTACTACTATCACACACGCAATTTTCCGAAATACACACACAACTCTCCTCCATACACAAACACAGTTCTAACACATATAGCTTTTCTACAGCTTTGAAGTATGCACTCACACCTCTGTTACATACACGCACTGTTTTGCTACATACTTGTACACAGCTTTCTTACATACACCAACAGCTCTCTTATATACTCATGCAGCTCCACACACACAAACACTTATATATATATATATATATGTACACTCATCCATCGTATACATTACCACATCTTGAAATTCCTTCCAGGAATGTGACTGATCACATGACCTGAAAGGTTCAATGGCTAATCAACAACTTTGTTTGATTGGGACCCTATCCATGCCACCTCACATATCAGGAGTGTCGTTCTTCTTTTCATAAAGAGGTCCAAGGGCTAGTCTTGCAGAAGTTTTTTCAGCTACACAGGATGCGCAACATCCGTGCAAGTCCTGGTGACTTTCTCCCCTGCACTGCACCGATCAGATAGATCAGTGTGGGGCAGGAGAAAGGAGAACAGTTCTTTCAGTGATCATGAAGGATGCTGTCAGTGTTTTCCTCCATCAGAATAAGCAGCCTCTAGACTGTAAGAAACACACACATTTTAACATCATTTTGATTGTCTAAAATTTACTGCAGCTAAAAATTACATTTGGTTTACAATGCATTTTGCCAGGTATGTTGTCACTTGTCAAAGCTAAGAATTTTACATGCTGGGTTTTTTTTATGGCACATTTAGCACTGATAAGTTGTCACACTCTTGCTTAATATGTTAACATTCTGTCTGTAAACTGTATATGCATAGCTACCTTTTTGAAGCAATATTGAGATTTACTTAAGAACGTGGGGCCCAATAAATACCATCAATGGTGCCCAGTCCAAGAGATGGTGGATCCTATAGGTAAACACCACCTCATCATGCACTAAAACTTACTAAAAAAAAAAAAAGATGTGAAGTTCACACATATAGAAAATGGACATTTTGTGAATACATATTACACGTATTGTAAAATAGATAGAGCTCATATGTAGAGTTTGTTTGATAAACTTTCCTACTACTTTGTCTAAATTAGAAGCAAATTGGTTGAACATTACTTCTACCTAAAATGGCAGAAAACGCACCTATCTTGGTGATGGACAGGACAGCTAGAGGGGATATGGAGGAGGCTGTTATTTTTTTTTTAATAGGTGTACTTTCACCAATTTGCTGATAATTCATTGAAAGTAGATGATCGGTACAATTGCTGCCAATGCATTTTTTAAAGCTGTATTGTCATGAGTCAAATTTGATCATGTTAGGTTCTTGCATAGGTCCTATAGCATTGATAAGTTTCCACCCTCTTTCCTACATACACACATCTCTCCTGCATACACACAACTCTACTACTATCACACACGCAATTTTCCGAAATACACACACAACTCTCCTCCATACACAAACACAGTTCTAACACATATAGCTTTTCTACAGCTTTGAAGTATGCACTCACACCTCTGTTACATACACGCACTGTTTTGCTACATACTTGTACACAGCTTTCTTACATACACCAACAGCTCTCTTATATACTCATGCAGCTCCACACACACAAACACTTATATATATATATATATATGTACACTCATCCATCGTATACATTACCACATCTTGAAATTCCTTCCAGGAATGTGACTGATCACATGACCTGAAAGGTTCAATGGCTAATCAACAACTTTGTTTGATTGGGACCCTATCCATGCCACCTCACATATCAGGAGTGTCGTTCTTCTTTTCATAAAGAGGTCCAAGGGCTAGTCTTGCAGAAGTTTTTTCAGCTACACAGGATGCGCAACATCCGTGCAAGTCCTGGTGACTTTGTCCCCTGCACTGCACCGATCAGATAGATCAGTGTGGGGCAGGAGAAAGGAGAACAGTTCTTTCAGTGATCATGAAGGATGCTGTCAGTGTTTCCTCCATCAGAATAAGCAGCCTCTAGACTGTAAGAAACACACACATTTTAACATCATTTTGATTGTCTAAAATTTACTGCAGCTAAAAATTACATTTGGTTTACAATGCATTTTGCCAGGTATGTTGTCACTTGTCAAAGCTAAGAATTTTACATGCTGGGTTTTTTTATGGCACATTTAGCACTGATAAGTTGTCACACTCTTGCTTAATATGTTAACATTCTGTCTGTAAACTGTATATGCATAGCTACCTTTTTGAAGCAATATTGAGATTTACTTAAGAATGTGGGGCCCAATAAATACCATCAATGGTGCCCAGTCCAAGAGATGGTGGATCCTATAGGTAAACACCACCTCATCATGCACTAAAACTTACTAAAAAAAAAAAAGATGTGAAGTTCACACATATAGAAAATGGACATTTTGTGAATACATATTACACGTATTGTAAAATAGATAGAGCTCATATGTAGAGTTTGTTTGATAAACTTTCCTACTACTTTGTCTAAATTAGAAGCAAATTGGTTGAACATTACTTCTACCTAAAATGGCAGAAAACGCACCTATCTTGGTGATGGACAGGACAGCTAGAGGGGATATGGAGGAGGCTGTTATTTTTTTTTTAATAGGTGTACTTTCACCAATTTGCTGATAATTCATTGAAAGTAGATGATCGGTACAATTGCTGCCAATGCATTTTTTAAAGCTGTATTGTCATGAGTCAAATTTGATCATGTTAGGTTCTTGCATAGGTCCTATAGCATTGATAAAGTTTCCACCCTCTTTCCTACATACACACATCTCTCCTGCATACACACAACTCTACTACTATCACACACGCAATTTTCCGAAATACACACACAACTCTCCTCCATACACAAACACAGTTCTAACACATATAGCTTTTCTACAGCTTTGAAGTATGCACTCACACCTCTGTTACATACACGCACTGTTTTGCTACATACTTATACACAGCTTTCTTACATACACCAACAGCTCTCTTATATACTCATGCAGCTCCACACACACAAACACTTATATATATATATATATATATATATGTACACTCATCCATCGTATACATTACCACATCTTGAAATTCCTTCCAGGAATGTGACTGATCACATGACCTGAAAGGTTCAATGGCTAATCAACAACTTTGTTTGATTGGGACCCTATCCATGCCACCTCACATATCAGGAGTGTCGTTCTTCTTTTCATAAAGAGGTCCAAGGGCTAGTCTTGCAGAAGTTTTTTCAGCTACACAGGATGCGCAACATCCGTGCAAGTCCTGGTGACTTTGTCCCCTGCACTGCACCGATCAGATAGATCAGTGTGGGGCAGGAGAAAGGAGAACAGTTCTTTCAGTGATCATGAAGGATGCTGTCAGTGTTTTCCTCCATCAGAATAAGCAGCCTCTAGACTGTAAGAAACACACACATTTTAACATCATTTTGATTGTCTAAAATTTACTGCAGCTAAAAATTACATTTGGTTTACAATGCATTTTGCCAGGTATGTTGTCACTTGTCAAAGCTAAGAATTTTACATGCTGGGTTTTTTTATGGCACATTTAGCACTGATAAGTTGTCACACTCTTGCTTAATATGTTAACATTCTGTCTGTAAACTGTATATGCATAGCTACCTTTTTGAAGCAATATTGAGATTTACTTAAGAATGTGGGGCCCAATAAATACCATCAATGGTGCCCAGTCCAAGAGATGGTGGATCCTATAGGTAAACACCACCTCATCATGCACTAAAACTTACTAAAAAAAAAAAGATGTGAAGTTCACACATATAGAAAATGGACATTTTGTGAATACATATTACACGTATTGTAAAATAGATAGAGCTCATATGTAGAGTTTGTTTGATAAACTTTCCTACTACTTTGTCTAAATTAGAAGCAAATTGGTTGAACATTACTTCTACCTAAAATGGCAGAAAACGCACCTATCTTGGTGATGGACAGGACAGCTAGAGGGGATATGGAGGAGGCTGTTATTTTTTTTTTAATAGGTGTACTTTCACCAATTTGCTGATAATTCATTGAAAGTAGATGATCGGTACAATTGCTGCCAATGCATTTTTTAAAGCTGTATTGTCATGAGTCAAATTTGATCATGTTAGGTTCTTGCATAGGTCCTATAGCATTGATAAGTTTCCACCCTCTTTCCTACATACACACATCTCTCCTGCATACACACAACTCTACTACTATCACACACGCAATTTTCCGAAATACACACACAACTCTCCTCCATACACAAACACAGTTCTAACACATATAGCTTTTCTACAGCTTTGAAGTATGCACTCACACCTGTTACATACACGCACTGTTTTGCTACATACTTGTACACAGCTTTCTTACATACACCAACAGCTCTCTTATATACTCATGCAGCTCCACACACACAAACACTTATATATATATATATATATATATATATATGTACACTCATCCATCGTATACATTACCACATCTTGAAATTCCTTCCAGGAATGTGACTGATCACATGACCTGAAAGGTTCAATGGCTAATCAACAACTTTGTTTGATTGGGACCCTATCCATGCCACCTCACATATCAGGAGTGTCGTTCTTCTTTTCATAAAGAGGTCCAAGGGCTAGTCTTGCAGAAGTTTTTTCAGCTACACAGGATGCGCAACATCCGTGCAAGTCCTGGTGACTTTCTCCCCTGCACTGCACCGATCAGATAGATCAGTGTGGGGCAGGAGAAAGGAGAACAGTTCTTTCAGTGATCATGAAGGATGCTGTCAGTGTTTTCCTCCATCAGAATAAGCAGCCTCTAGACTGTAAGAAACACACACATTTTAACATCATTTTGATTGTCTAAAATTTACTGCAGCTAAAAATTACATTTGGTTTACAATGCATTTTGCCAGGTATGTTGTCACTTGTCAAAGCTAAGAATTTTACATGCTGGGTTTTTTTTATGGCACATTTAGCACTGATAAGTTGTCACACTCTTGCTTAATATGTTAACATTCTGTCTGTAAACTGTATATGCATAGCTACCTTTTTGAAGCAATATTGAGATTTACTTAAGAACGTGGGGCCCAATAAATACCATCAATGGTGCCCAGTCCAAGAGATGGTGGATCCTATAGGTAAACACCACCTCATCATGCACTAAAACTTACTAAAAAAAAAAAAGATGTGAAGTTCACACATATAGAAAATGGACATTTTGTGAATACATATTACACGTATTGTAAAATAGATAGAGCTCATATGTAGAGTTTGTTTGATAAACTTTCCTACTACTTTGTCTAAATTAGAAGCAAATTGGTTGAACATTACTTCTACCTAAAATGGCAGAAAACGCACCTATCTTGGTGATGGACAGGACAGCTAGAGGGGATATGGAGGAGGCTGTTATTTTTTTTTTAATAGGTGTACTTTCACCAATTTGCTGATAATTCATTGAAAGTAGATGATCGGTACAATTGCTGCCAATGCATTTTTTAAAGCTGTATTGTCATGAGTCAAATTTGATCATGTTAGGTTCTTGCATAGGTCCTATAGCATTGATAAGTTTCCACCCTCTTTCCTACATACACACATCTCTCCTGCATACACACAACTCTACTACTATCACACACGCAATTTTCCGAAATACACACACAACTCTCCTCCATACACAAACACAGTTCTAACACATATAGCTTTTCTACAGCTTTGAAGTATGCACTCACACCTCTGTTACATACACGCACTGTTTTGCTACATACTTGTACACAGCTTTCTTACATACACCAACAGCTCTCTTATATACTCATGCAGCTCCACACACACAAACACTTATATATATATATATATATATATATATATATATGTACACTCATCCATCGTATACATTACCACATCTTGAAATTCCTTCCAGGAATGTGACTGATCACATGACCTGAAAGGTTCAATGGCTAATCAACAACTTTGTTTGATTGGGACCCTATCCATGCCACCTCACATATCAGGAGTGTCGTTCTTCTTTTCATAAAGAGGTCCAAGGGCTAGTCTTGCAGAAGTTTTTTCAGCTACACAGGATGCGCAACATCCGTGCAAGTCCTGGTGACTTTCTCCCCTGCACTGCACCGATCAGATAGATCAGTGTGGGGCAGGAGAAAGGAGAACAGTTCTTTCAGTGATCATGAAGGATGCTGTCAGTGTTTTCCTCCATCAGAATAAGCAGCCTCTAGACTGTAAGAAACACACACATTTTAACATCATTTTGATTGTCTAAAATTTACTGCAGCTAAAAATTACATTTGGTTTACAATGCATTTTGCCAGGTATGTTGTCACTTGTCAAAGCTAAGAATTTTACATGCTGGGTTTTTTTTATGGCACATTTAGCACTGATAAGTTGTCACACTCTTGCTTAATATGTTAACATTCTGTCTGTAAACTGTATATGCATAGCTACCTTTTTGAAGCAATATTGAGATTTACTTAAGAACGTGGGGCCCAATAAATACCATCAATGGTGCCCAGTCCAAGAGATGGTGGATCCTATAGGTAAACACCACCTCATCATGCACTAAAACTTACTAAAAAAAAAAAAGATGTGAAGTTCACACATATAGAAAATGGACATTTTGTGAATACATATTACACGTATTGTAAAATAGATAGAGCTCATATGTAGAGTTTGTTTGATAAACTTTCCTACTACTTTGTCTAAATTAGAAGCAAATTGGTTGAACATTACTTCTACCTAAAATGGCAGAAAACGCACCTATCTTGGTGATGGACAGGACAGCTAGAGGGGATATGGAGGAGGCTGTTATTTTTTTTTTAATAGGTGTACTTTCACCAATTTGCTGATAATTCATTGAAAGTAGATGATCGGTACAATTGCTGCCAATGCATTTTTTAAAGCTGTATTGTCATGAGTCAAATTTGATCATGTTAGGTTCTTGCATAGGTCCTATAGCATTGATAAGTTTCCACCCTCTTTCCTACATACACACATCTCTCCTGCATACACACAACTCTACTACTATCACACACGCAATTTTCCGAAATACACACACAACTCTCCTCCATACACAAACACAGTTCTAACACATATAGCTTTTCTACAGCTTTGAAGTATGCACTCACACCTCTGTTACATACACGCACTGTTTTGCTACATACTTGTACACAGCTTTCTTACATACACCAACAGCTCTCTTATATACTCATGCAGCTCCACACACACAAACACTTATATATATATATATATATGTACACTCATCCATCGTATACATTACCACATCTTGAAATTCCTTCCAGGAATGTGACTGATCACATGACCTGAAAGGTTCAATGGCTAATCAACAACTTTGTTTGATTGGGACCCTATCCATGCCACCTCACATATCAGGAGTGTCGTTCTTCTTTTCATAAAGAGGTCCAAGGGCTAGTCTTGCAGAAGTTTTTTCAGCTACACAGGATGCGCAACATCCGTGCAAGTCCTGGTGACTTTGTCCCCTGCACTGCACCGATCAGATAGATCAGTGTGGGGCAGGAGAAAGGAGAACAGTTCTTTCAGTGATCATGAAGGATGCTGTCAGTGTTTTCCTCCATCAGAATAAGCAGCCTCTAGACTGTAAGAAACACACACATTTTAACATCATTTTGATTGTCTAAAATTTACTGCAGCTAAAAATTACATTTGGTTTACAATGCATTTTGCCAGGTATGTTGTCACTTGTCAAAGCTAAGAATTTTACATGCTGGGTTTTTTTATGGCACATTTAGCACTGATAAGTTGTCACACTCTTGCTTAATATGTTAACATTCTGTCTGTAAACTGTATATGCATAGCTACCTTTTTGAAGCAATATTGAGATTTACTTAAGAATGTGGGGCCCAATAAATACCATCAATGGTGCCCAGTCCAAGAGATGGTGGATCCTATAGGTAAACACCACCTCATCATGCACTAAAACTTACTAAAAAAAAAAAAGATGTGAAGTTCACACATATAGAAAATGGACATTTTGTGAATACATATTACACGTATTGTAAAATAGATAGAGCTCATATGTAGAGTTTGTTTGATAAACTTTCCTACTACTTTGTCTAAATTAGAAGCAAATTGGTTGAACATTACTTCTACCTAAAATGGCAGAAAACGCACCTATCTTGGTGATGGACAGGACAGCTAGAGGGGATATGGAGGAGGCTGTTATTTTTTTTTTAATAGGTGTACTTTCACCAATTTGCTGATAATTCATTGAAAGTAGATGATCGGTACAATTGCTGCCAATGCATTTTTTAAAGCTGTATTGTCATGAGTCAAATTTGATCATGTTAGGTTCTTGCATAGGTCCTATAGCATTGATAAGTTTCCACCCTCTTTCCTACATACACACATCTCTCCTGCATACACACAACTCTACTACTATCACACACGCAATTTTCCGAAATACACACACAACTCTCCTCCATACACAAACACAGTTCTAACACATATAGCTTTTCTACAGCTTTGAAGTATGCACTCACACCTCTGTTACATACACGCACTGTTTTGCTACATACTTATACACAGCTTTCTTACATACACCAACAGCTCTCTTATATACTCATGCAGCTCCACACACACAAACACTTATATATATATATATATATATATATGTACACTCATCCATCGTATACATTACCACATCTTGAAATTCCTTCCAGGAATGTGACTGATCACATGACCTGAAAGGTTCAATGGCTAATCAACAACTTTGTTTGATTGGGACCCTATCCATGCCACCTCACATATCAGGAGTGTCGTTCTTCTTTTCATAAAGAGGTCCAAGGGCTAGTCTTGCAGAAGTTTTTTCAGCTACACAGGATGCGCAACATCCGTGCAAGTCCTGGTGACTTTGTCCCCTGCACTGCACCGATCAGATAGATCAGTGTGGGGCAGGAGAAAGGAGAACAGTTCTTTCAGTGATCATGAAGGATGCTGTCAGTGTTTTCCTCCATCAGAATAAGCAGCCTCTAGACTGTAAGAAACACACACATTTTAACATCATTTTGATTGTCTAAAATTTACTGCAGCTAAAAATTACATTTGGTTTACAATGCATTTTGCCAGGTATGTTGTCACTTGTCAAAGCTAAGAATTTTACATGCTGGGTTTTTTTATGGCACATTTAGCACTGATAAGTTGTCACACTCTTGCTTAATATGTTAACATTCTGTCTGTAAACTGTATATGCATAGCTACCTTTTTGAAGCAATATTGAGATTTACTTAAGAATGTGGGGCCCAATAAATACCATCAATGGTGCCCAGTCCAAGAGATGGTGGATCCTATAGGTAAACACCACCTCATCATGCACTAAAACTTACTAAAAAAAAAAAAGATGTGAAGTTCACACATATAGAAAATGGACATTTTGTGAATACATATTACACGTATTGTAAAATAGATAGAGCTCATATGTAGAGTTTGTTTGATAAACTTTCCTACTACTTTGTCTAAATTAGAAGCAAATTGGTTGAACATTACTTCTACCTAAAATGGCAGAAAACGCACCTATCTTGGTGATGGACAGGACAGCTAGAGGGGATATGGAGGAGGCTGTTATTTTTTTTTTAATAGGTGTACTTTCACCAATTTGCTGATAATTCATTGAAAGTAGATGATCGGTACAATTGCTGCCAATGCATTTTTTAAAGCTGTATTGTCATGAGTCAAATTTGATCATGTTAGGTTCTTGCATAGGTCCTATAGCATTGATAAGTTTCCACCCTCTTTCCTACATACACACATCTCTCCTGCATACACACAACTCTACTACTATCACACACGCAATTTTCCGAAATACACACACAACTCTCCTCCATACACAAACACAGTTCTAACACATATAGCTTTTCTACAGCTTTGAAGTATGCACTCACACCTCTGTTACATACACGCACTGTTTTGCTACATACTTATACACAGCTTTCTTACATACACCAACAGCTCTCTTATATACTCATGCAGCTCCACACACACAAACACTTATATATATATATATATATATATATATGTACACTCATCCATCGTATACATTACCACATCTTGAAATTCCTTCCAGGAATGTGACTGATCACATGACCTGAAAGGTTCAATGGCTAATCAACAACTTTGTTTGATTGGGACCCTATCCATGCCACCTCACATATCAGGAGTGTCGTTCTTCTTTTCATAAAGAGGTCCAAGGGCTAGTCTTGCAGAAGTTTTTTCAGCTACACAGGATGCGCAACATCCGTGCAAGTCCTGGTGACTTTGTCCCCTGCACTGCACCGATCAGATAGATCAGTGTGGGGCAGGAGAAAGGAGAACAGTTCTTTCAGTGATCATGAAGGATGCTGTCAGTGTTTTCCTCCATCAGAATAAGCAGCCTCTAGACTGTAAGAAACACACACATTTTAACATCATTTTGATTGTCTAAAATTTACTGCAGCTAAAAATTACATTTGGTTTACAATGCATTTTGCCAGGTATGTTGTCACTTGTCAAAGCTAAGAATTTTACATGCTGGGTTTTTTTATGGCACATTTAGCACTGATAAGTTGTCACACTCTTGCTTAATATGTTAACATTCTGTCTGTAAACTGTATATGCATAGCTACCTTTTTGAAGCAATATTGAGATTTACTTAAGAATGTGGGGCCCAATAAATACCATCAATGGTGCCCAGTCCAAGAGATGGTGGATCCTATAGGTAAACACCACCTCATCATGCACTAAAACTTACTAAAAAAAAAAAGATGTGAAGTTCACACATATAGAAAATGGACATTTTGTGAATACATATTACACGTATTGTAAAATAGATAGAGCTCATATGTAGAGTTTGTTTGATAAACTTTCCTACTACTTTGTCTAAATTAGAAGCAAATTGGTTGAACATTACTTCTACCTAAAATGGCAGAAAACGCACCTATCTTGGTGATGGACAGGACAGCTAGAGGGGATATGGAGGAGGCTGTTATTTTTTTTTTAATAGGTGTACTTTCACCAATTTGCTGATAATTCATTGAAAGTAGATGATCGGTACAATTGCTGCCAATGCATTTTTTAAAGCTGTATTGTCATGAGTCAAATTTGATCATGTTAGGTTCTTGCATAGGTCCTATAGCATTGATAAGTTTCCACCCTCTTTCCTACATACACACATCTCTCCTGCATACACACAACTCTACTACTATCACACACGCAATTTTCCGAAATACACACACAACTCTCCTCCATACACAAACACAGTTCTAACACATATAGCTTTTCTACAGCTTTGAAGTATGCACTCACACCTCTGTTACATACACGCACTGTTTTGCTACATACTTGTACACAGCTTTCTTACATACACCAACAGCTCTCTTATATACTCATGCAGCTCCACACACACAAACACTTATATATATATATATATATATATATATATATGTACACTCATCCATCGTATACATTACCACATCTTGAAATTCCTTCCAGGAATGTGACTGATCACATGACCTGAAAGGTTCAATGGCTAATCAACAACTTTGTTTGATTGGGACCCTATCCATGCCACCTCACATATCAGGAGTGTCGTTCTTCTTTTCATAAAGAGGTCCAAGGGCTAGTCTTGCAGAAGTTTTTTCAGCTACACAGGATGCGCAACATCCGTGCAAGTCCTGGTGACTTTCTCCCCTGCACTGCACCGATCAGATAGATCAGTGTGGGGCAGGAGAAAGGAGAACAGTTCTTTCAGTGATCATGAAGGATGCTGTCAGTGTTTTCCTCCATCAGAATAAGCAGCCTCTAGACTGTAAGAAACACACACATTTTAACATCATTTTGATTGTCTAAAATTTACTGCAGCTAAAAATTACATTTGGTTTACAATGCATTTTGCCAGGTATGTTGTCACTTGTCAAAGCTAAGAATTTTACATGCTGGGTTTTTTTTATGGCACATTTAGCACTGATAAGTTGTCACACTCTTGCTTAATATGTTAACATTCTGTCTGTAAACTGTATATGCATAGCTACCTTTTTGAAGCAATATTGAGATTTACTTAAGAACGTGGGGCCCAATAAATACCATCAATGGTGCCCAGTCCAAGAGATGGTGGATCCTATAGGTAAACACCACCTCATCATGCACTAAAACTTACTAAAAAAAAAAAAGATGTGAAGTTCACACATATAGAAAATGGACATTTTGTGAATACATATTACACGTATTGTAAAATAGATAGAGCTCATATGTAGAGTTTGTTTGATAAACTTTCCTACTACTTTGTCTAAATTAGAAGCAAATTGGTTGAACATTACTTCTACCTAAAATGGCAGAAAACGCACCTATCTTGGTGATGGACAGGACAGCTAGAGGGGATATGGAGGAGGCTGTTATTTTTTTTTTAATAGGTGTACTTTCACCAATTTGCTGATAATTCATTGAAAGTAGATGATCGGTACAATTGCTGCCAATGCATTTTTTAAAGCTGTATTGTCATGAGTCAAATTTGATCATGTTAGGTTCTTGCATAGGTCCTATAGCATTGATAAGTTTCCACCCTCTTTCCTACATACACACATCTCTCCTGCATACACACAACTCTACTACTATCACACACGCAATTTTCCGAAATACACACACAACTCTCCTCCATACACAAACACAGTTCTAACACATATAGCTTTTCTACAGCTTTGAAGTATGCACTCACACCTCTGTTACATACACGCACTGTTTTGCTACATACTTGTACACAGCTTTCTTACATACACCAACAGCTCTCTTATATACTCATGCAGCTCCACACACACAAACACTTATATATATATATATATATGTACACTCATCCATCGTATACATTACCACATCTTGAAATTCCTTCCAGGAATGTGACTGATCACATGACCTGAAAGGTTCAATGGCTAATCAACAACTTTGTTTGATTGGGACCCTATCCATGCCACCTCACATATCAGGAGTGTCGTTCTTCTTTTCATAAAGAGGTCCAAGGGCTAGTCTTGCAGAAGTTTTTTCAGCTACACAGGATGCGCAACATCCGTGCAAGTCCTGGTGACTTTGTCCCCTGCACTGCACCGATCAGATAGATCAGTGTGGGGCAGGAGAAAGGAGAACAGTTCTTTCAGTGATCATGAAGGATGCTGTCAGTGTTTTCCTCCATCAGAATAAGCAGCCTCTAGACTGTAAGAAACACACACATTTTAACATCATTTTGATTGTCTAAAATTTACTGCAGCTAAAAATTACATTTGGTTTACAATGCATTTTGCCAGGTATGTTGTCACTTGTCAAAGCTAAGAATTTTACATGCTGGGTTTTTTTATGGCACATTTAGCACTGATAAGTTGTCACACTCTTGCTTAATATGTTAACATTCTGTCTGTAAACTGTATATGCATAGCTACCTTTTTGAAGCAATATTGAGATTTACTTAAGAATGTGGGGCCCAATAAATACCATCAATGGTGCCCAGTCCAAGAGATGGTGGATCCTATAGGTAAACACCACCTCATCATGCACTAAAACTTACTAAAAAAAAAAAAGATGTGAAGTTCACACATATAGAAAATGGACATTTTGTGAATACATATTACACGTATTGTAAAATAGATAGAGCTCATATGTAGAGTTTGTTTGATAAACTTTCCTACTACTTTGTCTAAATTAGAAGCAAATTGGTTGAACATTACTTCTACCTAAAATGGCAGAAAACGCACCTATCTTGGTGATGGACAGGACAGCTAGAGGGGATATGGAGGAGGCTGTTATTTTTTTTTTAATAGGTGTACTTTCACCAATTTGCTGATAATTCATTGAAAGTAGATGATCGGTACAATTGCTGCCAATGCATTTTTTAAAGCTGTATTGTCATGAGTCAAATTTGATCATGTTAGGTTCTTGCATAGGTCCTATAGCATTGATAAGTTTCCACCCTCTTTCCTACATACACACATCTCTCCTGCATACACACAACTCTACTACTATCACACACGCAATTTTCCGAAATACACACACAACTCTCCTCCATACACAAACACAGTTCTAACACATATAGCTTTTCTACAGCTTTGAAGTATGCACTCACACCTCTGTTACATACACGCACTGTTTTGCTACATACTTATACACAGCTTTCTTACATACACCAACAGCTCTCTTATATACTCATGCAGCTCCACACACACAAACACTTATATATATATATATATATATATATATGTACACTCATCCATCGTATACATTACCACATCTTGAAATTCCTTCCAGGAATGTGACTGATCACATGACCTGAAAGGTTCAATGGCTAATCAACAACTTTGTTTGATTGGGACCCTATCCATGCCACCTCACATATCAGGAGTGTCGTTCTTCTTTTCATAAAGAGGTCCAAGGGCTAGTCTTGCAGAAGTTTTTTCAGCTACACAGGATGCGCAACATCCGTGCAAGTCCTGGTGACTTTGTCCCCTGCACTGCACCGATCAGATAGATCAGTGTGGGGCAGGAGAAAGGAGAACAGTTCTTTCAGTGATCATGAAGGATGCTGTCAGTGTTTTCCTCCATCAGAATAAGCAGCCTCTAGACTGTAAGAAACACACACATTTTAACATCATTTTGATTGTCTAAAATTTACTGCAGCTAAAAATTACATTTGGTTTACAATGCATTTTGCCAGGTATGTTGTCACTTGTCAAAGCTAAGAATTTTACATGCTGGGTTTTTTTATGGCACATTTAGCACTGATAAGTTGTCACACTCTTGCTTAATATGTTAACATTCTGTCTGTAAACTGTATATGCATAGCTACCTTTTTGAAGCAATATTGAGATTTACTTAAGAATGTGGGGCCCAATAAATACCATCAATGGTGCCCAGTCCAAGAGATGGTGGATCCTATAGGTAAACACCACCTCATCATGCACTAAAACTTACTAAAAAAAAAAAAGATGTGAAGTTCACACATATAGAAAATGGACATTTTGTGAATACATATTACACGTATTGTAAAATAGATAGAGCTCATATGTAGAGTTTGTTTGATAAACTTTCCTACTACTTTGTCTAAATTAGAAGCAAATTGGTTGAACATTACTTCTACCTAAAATGGCAGAAAACGCACCTATCTTGGTGATGGACAGGACAGCTAGAGGGGATATGGAGGAGGCTGTTATTTTTTTTTTAATAGGTGTACTTTCACCAATTTGCTGATAATTCATTGAAAGTAGATGATCGGTACAATTGCTGCCAATGCATTTTTTAAAGCTGTATTGTCATGAGTCAAATTTGATCATGTTAGGTTCTTGCATAGGTCCTATAGCATTGATAAGTTTCCACCCTCTTTCCTACATACACACATCTCTCCTGCATACACACAACTCTACTACTATCACACACGCAATTTTCCGAAATACACACACAACTCTCCTCCATACACAAACACAGTTCTAACACATATAGCTTTTCTACAGCTTTGAAGTATGCACTCACACCTCTGTTACATACACGCACTGTTTTGCTACATATTTATACACAGCTTTCTTACATACACCAACAGCTCTCTTATATACTCATGCAGCTCCACACACACAAACACTTATATATATATATATATATATATATATATGTACACTCATCCATCGTATACATTACCACATCTTGAAATTCCTTCCAGGAATGTGACTGATCACATGACCTGAAAGGTTCAATGGCTAATCAACAACTTTGTTTGATTGGGACCCTATCCATGCCACCTCACATATCAGGAGTGTCGTTCTTCTTTTCATAAAGAGGTCCAAGGGCTAGTCTTGCAGAAGTTTTTTCAGCTACACAGGATGCGCAACATCCGTGCAAGTCCTGGTGACTTTGTCCCCTGCACTGCACCGATCAGATAGATCAGTGTGGGGCAGGAGAAAGGAGAACAGTTCTTTCAGTGATCATGAAGGATGCTGTCAGTGTTTTCCTCCATCAGAATAAGCAGCCTCTAGACTGTAAGAAACACACACATTTTAACATCATTTTGATTGTCTAAAATTTACTGCAGCTAAAAATTACATTTGGTTTACAATGCATTTTGCCAGGTATGTTGTCACTTGTCAAAGCTAAGAATTTTACATGCTGGGTTTTTTTATGGCACATTTAGCACTGATAAGTTGTCACACTCTTGCTTAATATGTTAACATTCTGTCTGTAAACTGTATATGCATAGCTACCTTTTTGAAGCAATATTGAGATTTACTTAAGAATGTGGGGCCCAATAAATACCATCAATGGTGCCCAGTCCAAGAGATGGTGGATCCTATAGGTAAACACCACCTCATCATGCACTAAAACTTACTAAAAAAAAAAAGATGTGAAGTTCACACATATAGAAAATGGACATTTTGTGAATACATATTACACGTATTGTAAAATAGATAGAGCTCATATGTAGAGTTTGTTTGATAAACTTTCCTACTACTTTGTCTAAATTAGAAGCAAATTGGTTGAACATTACTTCTACCTAAAATGGCAGAAAACGCACCTATCTTGGTGATGGACAGGACAGCTAGAGGGGATATGGAGGAGGCTGTTATTTTTTTTTTAATAGGTGTACTTTCACCAATTTGCTGATAATTCATTGAAAGTAGATGATCGGTACAATTGCTGCCAATGCATTTTTTAAAGCTGTATTGTCATGAGTCAAATTTGATCATGTTAGGTTCTTGCATAGGTCCTATAGCATTGATAAGTTTCCACCCTCTTTCCTACATACACACATCTCTCCTGCATACACACAACTCTACTACTATCACACACGCAATTTTCCGAAATACACACACAACTCTCCTCCATACACAAACACAGTTCTAACACATATAGCTTTTCTACAGCTTTGAAGTATGCACTCACACCTCTGTTACATACACGCACTGTTTTGCTACATACTTGTACACAGCTTTCTTACATACACCAACAGCTCTCTTATATACTCATGCAGCTCCACACACACAAACACTTATATATATATATATATATATATATATATATGTACACTCATCCATCGTATACATTACCACATCTTGAAATTCCTTCCAGGAATGTGACTGATCACATGACCTGAAAGGTTCAATGGCTAATCAACAACTTTGTTTGATTGGGACCCTATCCATGCCACCTCACATATCAGGAGTGTCGTTCTTCTTTTCATAAAGAGGTCCAAGGGCTAGTCTTGCAGAAGTTTTTTCAGCTACACAGGATGCGCAACATCCGTGCAAGTCCTGGTGACTTTCTCCCCTGCACTGCACCGATCAGATAGATCAGTGTGGGGCAGGAGAAAGGAGAACAGTTCTTTCAGTGATCATGAAGGATGCTGTCAGTGTTTTCCTCCATCAGAATAAGCAGCCTCTAGACTGTAAGAAACACACACATTTTAACATCATTTTGATTGTCTAAAATTTACTGCAGCTAAAAATTACATTTGGTTTACAATGCATTTTGCCAGGTATGTTGTCACTTGTCAAAGCTAAGAATTTTACATGCTGGGTTTTTTTTATGGCACATTTAGCACTGATAAGTTGTCACACTCTTGCTTAATATGTTAACATTCTGTCTGTAAACTGTATATGCATAGCTACCTTTTTGAAGCAATATTGAGATTTACTTAAGAACGTGGGGCCCAATAAATACTATCAATGGTGCCCAGTCCAAGAGATGGTGGATCCTATAGGTAAACACCACCTCATCATGCACTAAAACTTACTAAAAAAAAAAAAGATGTGAAGTTCACACATATAGAAAATGGACATTTTGTGAATACATATTACACGTATTGTAAAATAGATAGAGCTCATATGTAGAGTTTGTTTGATAAACTTTCCTACTACTTTGTCTAAATTAGAAGCAAATTGGTTGAACATTACTTCTACCTAAAATGGCAGAAAACGCACCTATCTTGGTGATGGACAGGACAGCTAGAGGGGATATGGAGGAGGCTGTTATTTTTTTTTTAATAGGTGTACTTTCACCAATTTGCTGATAATTCATTGAAAGTAGATGATCGGTACAATTGCTGCCAATGCATTTTTTAAAGCTGTATTGTCATGAGTCAAATTTGATCATGTTAGGTTCTTGCATAGGTCCTATAGCATTGATAAGTTTCCACCCTCTTTCCTACATACACACATCTCTCCTGCATACACACAACTCTACTACTATCACACACGCAATTTTCCGAAATACACACACAACTCTCCTCCATACACAAACACAGTTCTAACACATATAGCTTTTCTACAGCTTTGAAGTATGCACTCACACCTCTGTTACATACACGCACTGTTTTGCTACATACTTATACACAGCTTTCTTACATACACCAACAGCTCTCTTATATACTCATGCAGCTCCACACACACAAACACTTATATATATATATATATATATATATATGTACACTCATCCATCGTATACATTACCACATCTTGAAATTCCTTCCAGGAATGTGACTGATCACATGACCTGAAAGGTTCAATGGCTAATCAACAACTTTGTTTGATTGGGACCCTATCCATGCCACCTCACATATCAGGAGTGTCGTTCTTCTTTTCATAAAGAGGTCCAAGGGCTAGTCTTGCAGAAGTTTTTTCAGCTACACAGGATGCGCAACATCCGTGCAAGTCCTGGTGACTTTGTCCCCTGCACTGCACCGATCAGATAGATCAGTGTGGGGCAGGAGAAAGGAGAACAGTTCTTTCAGTGATCATGAAGGATGCTGTCAGTGTTTTCCTCCATCAGAATAAGCAGCCTCTAGACTGTAAGAAACACACACATTTTAACATCATTTTGATTGTCTAAAATTTACTGCAGCTAAAAATTACATTTGGTTTACAATGCATTTTGCCAGGTATGTTGTCACTTGTCAAAGCTAAGAATTTTACATGCTGGGTTTTTTTATGGCACATTTAGCACTGATAAGTTGTCACACTCTTGCTTAATATGTTAACATTCTGTCTGTAAACTGTATATGCATAGCTACCTTTTTGAAGCAATATTGAGATTTACTTAAGAATGTGGGGCCCAATAAATACCATCAATGGTGCCCAGTCCAAGAGATGGTGGATCCTATAGGTAAACACCACCTCATCATGCACTAAAACTTACTAAAAAAAAAAAAGATGTGAAGTTCACACATATAGAAAATGGACATTTTGTGAATACATATTACACGTATTGTAAAATAGATAGAGCTCATATGTAGAGTTTGTTTGATAAACTTTCCTACTACTTTGTCTAAATTAGAAGCAAATTGGTTGAACATTACTTCTACCTAAAATGGCAGAAAACGCACCTATCTTGGTGATGGACAGGACAGCTAGAGGGGATATGGAGGAGGCTGTTATTTTTTTTTTAATAGGTGTACTTTCACCAATTTGCTGATAATTCATTGAAAGTAGATGATCGGTACAATTGCTGCCAATGCATTTTTTAAAGCTGTATTGTCATGAGTCAAATTTGATCATGTTAGGTTCTTGCATAGGTCCTATAGCATTGATAAGTTTCCACCCTCTTTCCTACATACACACATCTCTCCTGCATACACACAACTCTACTACTATCACACACGCAATTTTCCGAAATACACACACAACTCTCCTCCATACACAAACACAGTTCTAACACATATAGCTTTTCTACAGCTTTGAAGTATGCACTCACACCTCTGTTACATACACGCACTGTTTTGCTACATACTTATACACAGCTTTCTTACATACACCAACAGCTCTCTTATATACTCATGCAGCTCCACACACACAAACACTTATATATATATATATATATATATATATGTACACTCATCCATCGTATACATTACCACATCTTGAAATTCCTTCCAGGAATGTGACTGATCACATGACCTGAAAGGTTCAATGGCTAATCAACAACTTTGTTTGATTGGGACCCTATCCATGCCACCTCACATATCAGGAGTGTCGTTCTTCTTTTCATAAAGAGGTCCAAGGGCTAGTCTTGCAGAAGTTTTTTCAGCTACACAGGATGCGCAACATCCGTGCAAGTCCTGGTGACTTTGTCCCCTGCACTGCACCGATCAGATAGATCAGTGTGGGGCAGGAGAAAGGAGAACAGTTCTTTCAGTGATCATGAAGGATGCTGTCAGTGTTTTCCTCCATCAGAATAAGCAGCCTCTAGACTGTAAGAAACACACACATTTTAACATCATTTTGATTGTCTAAAATTTACTGCAGCTAAAAATTACATTTGGTTTACAATGCATTTTGCCAGGTATGTTGTCACTTGTCAAAGCTAAGAATTTTACATGCTGGGTTTTTTTATGGCACATTTAGCACTGATAAGTTGTCACACTCTTGCTTAATATGTTAACATTCTGTCTGTAAACTGTATATGCATAGCTACCTTTTTGAAGCAATATTGAGATTTACTTAAGAATGTGGGGCCCAATAAATACCATCAATGGTGCCCAGTCCAAGAGATGGTGGATCCTATAGGTAAACACCACCTCATCATGCACTAAAACTTACTAAAAAAAAAAAGATGTGAAGTTCACACATATAGAAAATGGACATTTTGTGAATACATATTACACGTATTGTAAAATAGATAGAGCTCATATGTAGAGTTTGTTTGATAAACTTTCCTACTACTTTGTCTAAATTAGAAGCAAATTGGTTGAACATTACTTCTACCTAAAATGGCAGAAAACGCACCTATCTTGGTGATGGACAGGACAGCTAGAGGGGATATGGAGGAGGCTGTTATTTTTTTTTTAATAGGTGTACTTTCACCAATTTGCTGATAATTCATTGAAAGTAGATGATCGGTACAATTGCTGCCAATGCATTTTTTAAAGCTGTATTGTCATGAGTCAAATTTGATCATGTTAGGTTCTTGCATAGGTCCTATAGCATTGATAAGTTTCCACCCTCTTTCCTACATACACACATCTCTCCTGCATACACACAACTCTACTACTATCACACACGCAATTTTCCGAAATACACACACAACTCTCCTCCATACACAAACACAGTTCTAACACATATAGCTTTTCTACAGCTTTGAAGTATGCACTCACACCTCTGTTACATACACGCACTGTTTTGCTACATACTTGTACACAGCTTTCTTACATACACCAACAGCTCTCTTATATACTCATGCAGCTCCACACACACAAACACTTATATATATATATATATATATATATATATATGTACACTCATCCATCGTATACATTACCACATCTTGAAATTCCTTCCAGGAATGTGACTGATCACATGACCTGAAAGGTTCAATGGCTAATCAACAACTTTGTTTGATTGGGACCCTATCCATGCCACCTCACATATCAGGAGTGTCGTTCTTCTTTTCATAAAGAGGTCCAAGGGCTAGTCTTGCAGAAGTTTTTTCAGCTACACAGGATGCGCAACATCCGTGCAAGTCCTGGTGACTTTCTCCCCTGCACTGCACCGATCAGATAGATCAGTGTGGGGCAGGAGAAAGGAGAACAGTTCTTTCAGTGATCATGAAGGATGCTGTCAGTGTTTTCCTCCATCAGAATAAGCAGCCTCTAGACTGTAAGAAACACACACATTTTAACATCATTTTGATTGTCTAAAATTTACTGCAGCTAAAAATTACATTTGGTTTACAATGCATTTTGCCAGGTATGTTGTCACTTGTCAAAGCTAAGAATTTTACATGCTGGGTTTTTTTTATGGCACATTTAGCACTGATAAGTTGTCACACTCTTGCTTAATATGTTAACATTCTGTCTGTAAACTGTATATGCATAGCTACCTTTTTGAAGCAATATTGAGATTTACTTAAGAACGTGGGGCCCAATAAATACTATCAATGGTGCCCAGTCCAAGAGATGGTGGATCCTATAGGTAAACACCACCTCATCATGCACTAAAACTTACTAAAAAAAAAAAAGATGTGAAGTTCACACATATAGAAAATGGACATTTTGTGAATACATATTACACGTATTGTAAAATAGATAGAGCTCATATGTAGAGTTTGTTTGATAAACTTTCCTACTACTTTGTCTAAATTAGAAGCAAATTGGTTGAACATTACTTCTACCTAAAATGGCAGAAAACGCACCTATCTTGGTGATGGACAGGACAGCTAGAGGGGATATGGAGGAGGCTGTTATTTTTTTTTTAATAGGTGTACTTTCACCAATTTGCTGATAATTCATTGAAAGTAGATGATCGGTACAATTGCTGCCAATGCATTTTTTAAAGCTGTATTGTCATGAGTCAAATTTGATCATGTTAGGTTCTTGCATAGGTCCTATAGCATTGATAAGTTTCCACCCTCTTTCCTACATACACACATCTCTCCTGCATACACACAACTCTACTACTATCACACACGCAATTTTCCGAAATACACACACAACTCTCCTCCATACACAAACACAGTTCTAACACATATAGCTTTTCTACAGCTTTGAAGTATGCACTCACACCTCTGTTACATACACGCACTGTTTTGCTACATACTTATACACAGCTTTCTTACATACACCAACAGCTCTCTTATATACTCATGCAGCTCCACACACACAAACACTTATATATATATATATATATATATATATGTACACTCATCCATCGTATACATTACCACATCTTGAAATTCCTTCCAGGAATGTGACTGATCACATGACCTGAAAGGTTCAATGGCTAATCAACAACTTTGTTTGATTGGGACCCTATCCATGCCACCTCACATATCAGGAGTGTCGTTCTTCTTTTCATAAAGAGGTCCAAGGGCTAGTCTTGCAGAAGTTTTTTCAGCTACACAGGATGCGCAACATCCGTGCAAGTCCTGGTGACTTTGTCCCCTGCACTGCACCGATCAGATAGATCAGTGTGGGGCAGGAGAAAGGAGAACAGTTCTTTCAGTGATCATGAAGGATGCTGTCAGTGTTTTCCTCCATCAGAATAAGCAGCCTCTAGACTGTAAGAAACACACACATTTTAACATCATTTTGATTGTCTAAAATTTACTGCAGCTAAAAATTACATTTGGTTTACAATGCATTTTGCCAGGTATGTTGTCACTTGTCAAAGCTAAGAATTTTACATGCTGGGTTTTTTTATGGCACATTTAGCACTGATAAGTTGTCACACTCTTGCTTAATATGTTAACATTCTGTCTGTAAACTGTATATGCATAGCTACCTTTTTGAAGCAATATTGAGATTTACTTAAGAATGTGGGGCCCAATAAATACCATCAATGGTGCCCAGTCCAAGAGATGGTGGATCCTATAGGTAAACACCACCTCATCATGCACTAAAACTTACTAAAAAAAAAAAAGATGTGAAGTTCACACATATAGAAAATGGACATTTTGTGAATACATATTACACGTATTGTAAAATAGATAGAGCTCATATGTAGAGTTTGTTTGATAAACTTTCCTACTACTTTGTCTAAATTAGAAGCAAATTGGTTGAACATTACTTCTACCTAAAATGGCAGAAAACGCACCTATCTTGGTGATGGACAGGACAGCTAGAGGGGATATGGAGGAGGCTGTTATTTTTTTTTTAATAGGTGTACTTTCACCAATTTGCTGATAATTCATTGAAAGTAGATGATCGGTACAATTGCTGCCAATGCATTTTTTAAAGCTGTATTGTCATGAGTCAAATTTGATCATGTTAGGTTCTTGCATAGGTCCTATAGCATTGATAAGTTTCCACCCTCTTTCCTACATACACACATCTCTCCTGCATACACACAACTCTACTACTATCACACACGCAATTTTCCGAAATACACACACAACTCTCCTCCATACACAAACACAGTTCTAACACATATAGCTTTTCTACAGCTTTGAAGTATGCACTCACACCTCTGTTACATACACGCACTGTTTTGCTACATACTTATACACAGCTTTCTTACATACACCAACAGCTCTCTTATATACTCATGCAGCTCCACACACACAAACACTTATATATATATATATATATATATATATATGTACACTCATCCATCGTATACATTACCACATCTTGAAATTCCTTCCAGGAATGTGACTGATCACATGACCTGAAAGGTTCAATGGCTAATCAACAACTTTGTTTGATTGGGACCCTATCCATGCCACCTCACATATCAGGAGTGTCGTTCTTCTTTTCATAAAGAGGTCCAAGGGCTAGTCTTGCAGAAGTTTTTTCAGCTACACAGGATGCGCAACATCCGTGCAAGTCCTGGTGACTTTGTCCCCTGCACTGCACCGATCAGATAGATCAGTGTGGGGCAGGAGAAAGGAGAACAGTTCTTTCAGTGATCATGAAGGATGCTGTCAGTGTTTTCCTCCATCAGAATAAGCAGCCTCTAGACTGTAAGAAACACACACATTTTAACATCATTTTGATTGTCTAAAATTTACTGCAGCTAAAAATTACATTTGGTTTACAATGCATTTTGCCAGGTATGTTGTCACTTGTCAAAGCTAAGAATTTTACATGCTGGGTTTTTTTATGGCACATTTAGCACTGATAAGTTGTCACACTCTTGCTTAATATGTTAACATTCTGTCTGTAAACTGTATATGCATAGCTACCTTTTTGAAGCAATATTGAGATTTACTTAAGAATGTGGGGCCCAATAAATACCATCAATGGTGCCCAGTCCAAGAGATGGTGGATCCTATAGGTAAACACCACCTCATCATGCACTAAAACTTACTAAAAAAAAAAAAGATGTGAAGTTCACACATATAGAAAATGGACATTTTGTGAATACATATTACACGTATTGTAAAATAGATAGAGCTCATATGTAGAGTTTGTTTGATAAACTTTCCTACTACTTTGTCTAAATTAGAAGCAAATTGGTTGAACATTACTTCTACCTAAAATGGCAGAAAACGCACCTATCTTGGTGATGGACAGGACAGCTAGAGGGGATATGGAGGAGGCTGTTATTTTTTTTTTAATAGGTGTACTTTCACCAATTTGCTGATAATTCATTGAAAGTAGATGATCGGTACAATTGCTGCCAATGCATTTTTTAAAGCTGTATTGTCATGAGTCAAATTTGATCATGTTAGGTTCTTGCATAGGTCCTATAGCATTGATAAGTTTCCACCCTCTTTCCTACATACACACATCTCTCCTGCATACACACAACTCTACTACTATCACACACGCAATTTTCCGAAATACACACACAACTCTCCTCCATACACAAACACAGTTCTAACACATATAGCTTTTCTACAGCTTTGAAGTATGCACTCACACCTCTGTTACATACACGCACTGTTTTGCTACATACTTATACACAGCTTTCTTACATACACCAACAGCTCTCTTATATACTCATGCAGCTCCACACACACAAACACTTATATATATATATATATATATATATATATGTACACTCATCCATCGTATACATTACCACATCTTGAAATTCCTTCCAGGAATGTGACTGATCACATGACCTGAAAGGTTCAATGGCTAATCAACAACTTTGTTTGATTGGGACCCTATCCATGCCACCTCACATATCAGGAGTGTCGTTCTTCTTTTCATAAAGAGGTCCAAGGGCTAGTCTTGCAGAAGTTTTTTCAGCTACACAGGATGCGCAACATCCGTGCAAGTCCTGGTGACTTTGTCCCCTGCACTGCACCGATCAGATAGATCAGTGTGGGGCAGGAGAAAGGAGAACAGTTCTTTCAGTGATCATGAAGGATGCTGTCAGTGTTTTCCTCCATCAGAATAAGCAGCCTCTAGACTGTAAGAAACACACACATTTTAACATCATTTTGATTGTCTAAAATTTACTGCAGCTAAAAATTACATTTGGTTTACAATGCATTTTGCCAGGTATGTTGTCACTTGTCAAAGCTAAGAATTTTACATGCTGGGTTTTTTTATGGCACATTTAGCACTGATAAGTTGTCACACTCTTGCTTAATATGTTAACATTCTGTCTGTAAACTGTATATGCATAGCTACCTTTTTGAAGCAATATTGAGATTTACTTAAGAATGTGGGGCCCAATAAATACCATCAATGGTGCCCAGTCCAAGAGATGGTGGATCCTATAGGTAAACACCACCTCATCATGCACTAAAACTTACTAAAAAAAAAAAAGATGTGAAGTTCACACATATAGAAAATGGACATTTTGTGAATACATATTACACGTATTGTAAAATAGATAGAGCTCATATGTAGAGTTTGTTTGATAAACTTTCCTACTACTTTGTCTAAATTAGAAGCAAATTGGTTGAACATTACTTCTACCTAAAATGGCAGAAAACGCACCTATCTTGGTGATGGACAGGACAGCTAGAGGGGATATGGAGGAGGCTGTTATTTTTTTTTTAATAGGTGTACTTTCACCAATTTGCTGATAATTCATTGAAAGTAGATGATCGGTACAATTGCTGCCAATGCATTTTTTAAAGCTGTATTGTCATGAGTCAAATTTGATCATGTTAGGTTCTTGCATAGGTCCTATAGCATTGATAAGTTTCCACCCTCTTTCCTACATACACACATCTCTCCTGCATACACACAACTCTACTACTATCACACACGCAATTTTCCAAAATACACACACAACTCTCCTCCATACACAAACACAGTTCTAACACATATAGCTTTTCTACAGCTTTGAAGTATGCACTTACACCTCTGTTACATACACGCACTGTTTTGCTACATACTTGTACACAGCTTTCTTACATACACCAACAGCTCTCTTATATACTCATGCAGCTCCACACACACAAACACTTATATATATATATATATATATGTACACTCATCCATCGTATACATTACCACATCTTGAAATTCCTTCCAGGAATGTGACTGATCACATGACCTGAAAGGTTCAATGGCTAATCAACAACTTTGTTTGATTGGGACCCTATCCATGCCACCTCACATATCAGGAGTGTCGTTCTTCTTTTCATAAAGAGGTCCAAGGGCTAGTCTTGCAGAAGTTTTTTCAGCTACACAGGATGCGCAACATCCGTGCAAGTCCTGGTGACTTTGTCCCCTGCACTGCACCGATCAGATAGATCAGTGTGGGGCAGGAGAAAGGAGAACAGTTCTTTCAGTGATCATGAAGGATGCTGTCAGTGTTTTCCTCCATCAGAATAAGCAGCCTCTAGACTGTAAGAAACACACACATTTTAACATCATTTTGATTGTCTAAAATTTACTGCAGCTAAAAATTACATTTGGTTTACAATGCATTTTGCCAGGTATGTTGTCACTTGTCAAAGCTAAGAATTTTACATGCTGGGTTTTTTTATGGCACATTTAGCACTGATAAGTTGTCACACTCTTGCTTAATATGTTAACATTCTGTCTGTAAACTGTATATGCATAGCTACCTTTTTGAAGCAATATTGAGATTTACTTAAGAATGTGGGGCCCAATAAATACCATCAATGGTGCCCAGTCCAAGAGATGGTGGATCCTATAGGTAAACACCACCTCATCATGCACTAAAACTTACTAAAAAAAAAAAAGATGTGAAGTTCACACATATAGAAAATGGACATTTTGTGAATACATATTACACGTATTGTAAAATAGATAGAGCTCATATGTAGAGTTTGTTTGATAAACTTTCCTACTACTTTGTCTAAATTAGAAGCAAATTGGTTGAACATTACTTCTACCTAAAATGGCAGAAAACGCACCTATCTTGGTGATGGACAGGACAGCTAGAGGGGATATGGAGGAGGCTGTTATTTTTTTTTTAATAGGTGTACTTTCACCAATTTGCTGATAATTCATTGAAAGTAGATGATCGGTACAATTGCTGCCAATGCATTTTTTAAAGCTGTATTGTCATGAGTCAAATTTGATCATGTTAGGTTCTTGCATAGGTCCTATAGCATTGATAAGTTTCCACCCTCTTTCCTACATACACACATCTCTCCTGCATACACACAACTCTACTACTATCACACACGCAATTTTCCGAAATACACACACAACTCTCCTCCATACACAAACACAGTTCTAACACATATAGCTTTTCTACAGCTTTGAAGTATGCACTCACACCTCTGTTACATACACGCACTGTTTTGCTACATACTTATACACAGCTTTCTTACATACACCAACAGCTCTCTTATATACTCATGCAGCTCCACACACACAAACACTTATATATATATATATATATATATATATATGTACACTCATCCATCGTATACATTACCACATCTTGAAATTCCTTCCAGGAATGTGACTGATCACATGACCTGAAAGGTTCAATGGCTAATCAACAACTTTGTTTGATTGGGACCCTATCCATGCCACCTCACATATCAGGAGTGTCGTTCTTCTTTTCATAAAGAGGTCCAAGGGCTAGTCTTGCAGAAGTTTTTTCAGCTACACAGGATGCGCAACATCCGTGCAAGTCCTGGTGACTTTGTCCCCTGCACTGCACCGATCAGATAGATCAGTGTGGGGCAGGAGAAAGGAGAACAGTTCTTTCAGTGATCATGAAGGATGCTGTCAGTGTTTTCCTCCATCAGAATAAGCAGCCTCTAGACTGTAAGAAACACACACATTTTAACATCATTTTGATTGTCTAAAATTTACTGCAGCTAAAAATTACATTTGGTTTACAATGCATTTTGCCAGGTATGTTGTCACTTGTCAAAGCTAAGAATTTTACATGCTGGGTTTTTTTATGGCACATTTAGCACTGATAAGTTGTCACACTCTTGCTTAATATGTTAACATTCTGTCTGTAAACTGTATATGCATAGCTACCTTTTTGAAGCAATATTGAGATTTACTTAAGAATGTGGGGCCCAATAAATACCATCAATGGTGCCCAGTCCAAGAGATGGTGGATCCTATAGGTAAACACCACCTCATCATGCACTAAAACTTACTAAAAAAAAAAAAGATGTGAAGTTCACACATATAGAAAATGGACATTTTGTGAATACATATTACACGTATTGTAAAATAGATAGAGCTCATATGTAGAGTTTGTTTGATAAACTTTCCTACTACTTTGTCTAAATTAGAAGCAAATTGGTTGAACATTACTTCTACCTAAAATGGCAGAAAACGCACCTATCTTGGTGATGGACAGGACAGCTAGAGGGGATATGGAGGAGGCTGTTATTTTTTTTTTAATAGGTGTACTTTCACCAATTTGCTGATAATTCATTGAAAGTAGATGATCGGTACAATTGCTGCCAATGCATTTTTTAAAGCTGTATTGTCATGAGTCAAATTTGATCATGTTAGGTTCTTGCATAGGTCCTATAGCATTGATAAGTTTCCACCCTCTTTCCTACATACACACATCTCTCCTGCATACACACAACTCTACTACTATCACACACGCAATTTTCCGAAATACACACACAACTCTCCTCCATACACAAACACAGTTCTAACACATATAGCTTTTCTACAGCTTTGAAGTATGCACTCACACCTCTGTTACATACACGCACTGTTTTGCTACATACTTGTACACAGCTTTCTTACATACACCAACAGCTCTCTTATATACTCATGCAGCTCCACACACACAAACACTTATATATATATATATATATATATATGTACACTCATCCATCGTATACATTACCACATCTTGAAATTCCTTCCAGGAATGTGACTGATCACATGACCTGAAAGGTTCAATGGCTAATCAACAACTTTGTTTGATTGGGACCCTATCCATGCCACCTCACATATCAGGAGTGTCGTTCTTCTTTTCATAAAGAGGTCCAAGGGCTAGTCTTGCAGAAGTTTTTTCAGCTACACAGGATGCGCAACATCCGTGCAAGTCCTGGTGACTTTGTCCCCTGCACTGCACCGATCAGATAGATCAGTGTGGGGCAGGAGAAAGGAGAACAGTTCTTTCAGTGATCATGAAGGATGCTGTCAGTGTTTTCCTCCATCAGAATAAGCAGCCTCTAGACTGTAAGAAACACACACATTTTAACATCATTTTGATTGTCTAAAATTTACTGCAGCTAAAAATTACATTTGGTTTACAATGCATTTTGCCAGGTATGTTGTCACTTGTCAAAGCTAAGAATTTTACATGCTGGGTTTTTTTATGGCACATTTAGCACTGATAAGTTGTCACACTCTTGCTTAATATGTTAACATTCTGTCTGTAAACTGTATATGCATAGCTACCTTTTTGAAGCAATATTGAGATTTACTTAAGAATGTGGGGCCCAATAAATACCATCAATGGTGCCCAGTCCAAGAGATGGTGGATCCTATAGGTAAACACCACCTCATCATGCACTAAAACTTACTAAAAAAAAAAAAGATGTGAAGTTCACACATATAGAAAATGGACATTTTGTGAATACATATTACACGTATTGTAAAATAGATAGAGCTCATATGTAGAGTTTGTTTGATAAACTTTCCTACTACTTTGTCTAAATTAGAAGCAAATTGGTTGAACATTACTTCTACCTAAAATGGCAGAAAACGCACCTATCTTGGTGATGGACAGGACAGCTAGAGGGGATATGGAGGAGGCTGTTATTTTTTTTTTAATAGGTGTACTTTCACCAATTTGCTGATAATTCATTGAAAGTAGATGATCGGTACAATTGCTGCCAATGCATTTTTTAAAGCTGTATTGTCATGAGTCAAATTTGATCATGTTAGGTTCTTGCATAGGTCCTATAGCATTGATAAGTTTCCACCCTCTTTCCTACATACACACATCTCTCCTGCATACACACAACTCTACTACTATCACACACGCAATTTTCCGAAATACACACACAACTCTCCTCCATACACAAACACAGTTCTAACACATATAGCTTTTCTACAGCTTTGAAGTATGCACTCACACCTCTGTTACATACACGCACTGTTTTGCTACATACTTGTACACAGCTTTCTTACATACACCAACAGCTCTCTTATATACTCATGCAGCTCCACACACACAAACACTTATATATATATATATATATATGTACACTCATCCATCGTATACATTACCACATCTTGAAATTCCTTCCAGGAATGTGACTGATCACATGACCTGAAAGGTTCAATGGCTAATCAACAACTTTGTTTGATTGGGACCCTATCCATGCCACCTCACATATCAGGAGTGTCGTTCTTCTTTTCATAAAGAGGTCCAAGGGCTAGTCTTGCAGAAGTTTTTTCAGCTACACAGGATGCGCAACATCCGTGCAAGTCCTGGTGACTTTCTCCCCTGCACTGCACCGATCAGATAGATCAGTGTGGGGCAGGAGAAAGGAGAACAGTTCTTTCAGTGATCATGAAGGATGCTGTCAGTGTTTTCCTCCATCAGAATAAGCAGCCTCTAGACTGTAAGAAACACACACATTTTAACATCATTTTGATTGTCTAAAATTTACTGCAGCTAAAAATTACATTTGGTTTACAATGCATTTTGCCAGGTATGTTGTCACTTGTCAAAGCTAAGAATTTTACATGCTGGGTTTTTTTTATGGCACATTTAGCACTGATAAGTTGTCACACTCTTGCTTAATATGTTAACATTCTGTCTGTAAACTGTATATGCATAGCTACCTTTTTGAAGCAATATTGAGATTTACTTAAGAACGTGGGGCCCAATAAATACCATCAATGGTGCCCAGTCCAAGAGATGGTGGATCCTATAGGTAAACACCACCTCATCATGCACTAAAACTTACTAAAAAAAAAAAAGATGTGAAGTTCACACATATAGAAAATGGACATTTTGTGAATACATATTACACGTATTGTAAAATAGATAGAGCTCATATGTAGAGTTTGTTTGATAAACTTTCCTACTACTTTGTCTAAATTAGAAGCAAATTGGTTGAACATTACTTCTACCTAAAATGGCAGAAAACGCACCTATCTTGGTGATGGACAGGACAGCTAGAGGGGATATGGAGGAGGCTGTTATTTTTTTTTTAATAGGTGTACTTTCACCAATTTGCTGATAATTCATTGAAAGTAGATGATCGGTACAATTGCTGCCAATGCATTTTTTAAAGCTGTATTGTCATGAGTCAAATTTGATCATGTTAGGTTCTTGCATAGGTCCTATAGCATTGATAAGTTTCCACCCTCTTTCCTACATACACACATCTCTCCTGCATACACACAACTCTACTACTATCACACACGCAATTTTCCGAAATACACACACAACTCTCCTCCATACACAAACACAGTTCTAACACATATAGCTTTTCTACAGCTTTGAAGTATGCACTCACACCTCTGTTACATACACGCACTGTTTTGCTACATACTTGTACACAGCTTTCTTACATACACCAACAGCTCTCTTATATACTCATGCAGCTCCACACACACAAACACTTATATATATATATATATATATGTACACTCATCCATCGTATACATTACCACATCTTGAAATTCCTTCCAGGAATGTGACTGATCACATGACCTGAAAGGTTCAATGGCTAATCAACAACTTTGTTTGATTGGGACCCTATCCATGCCACCTCACATATCAGGAGTGTCGTTCTTCTTTTCATAAAGAGGTCCAAGGGCTAGTCTTGCAGAAGTTTTTTCAGCTACACAGGATGCGCAACATCCGTGCAAGTCCTGGTGACTTTGTCCCCTGCACTGCACCGATCAGATAGATCAGTGTGGGGCAGGAGAAAGGAGAACAGTTCTTTCAGTGATCATGAAGGATGCTGTCAGTGTTTTCCTCCATCAGAATAAGCAGCCTCTAGACTGTAAGAAACACACACATTTTAACATCATTTTGATTGTCTAAAATTTACTGCAGCTAAAAATTACATTTGGTTTACAATGCATTTTGCCAGGTATGTTGTCACTTGTCAAAGCTAAGAATTTTACATGCTGGGTTTTTTTATGGCACATTTAGCACTGATAAGTTGTCACACTCTTGCTTAATATGTTAACATTCTGTCTGTAAACTGTATATGCATAGCTACCTTTTTGAAGCAATATTGAGATTTACTTAAGAATGTGGGGCCCAATAAATACCATCAATGGTGCCCAGTCCAAGAGATGGTGGATCCTATAGGTAAACACCACCTCATCATGCACTAAAACTTACTAAAAAAAAAAAAGATGTGAAGTTCACACATATAGAAAATGGACATTTTGTGAATACATATTACACGTATTGTAAAATAGATAGAGCTCATATGTAGAGTTTGTTTGATAAACTTTCCTACTACTTTGTCTAAATTAGAAGCAAATTGGTTGAACATTACTTCTACCTAAAATGGCAGAAAACGCACCTATCTTGGTGATGGACAGGACAGCTAGAGGGGATATGGAGGAGGCTGTTATTTTTTTTTTAATAGGTGTACTTTCACCAATTTGCTGATAATTCATTGAAAGTAGATGATCGGTACAATTGCTGCCAATGCATTTTTTAAAGCTGTATTGTCATGAGTCAAATTTGATCATGTTAGGTTCTTGCATAGGTCCTATAGCATTGATAAGTTTCCACCCTCTTTCCTACATACACACATCTCTCCTGCATACACACAACTCTACTACTATCACACACGCAATTTTCCGAAATACACACACAACTCTCCTCCATACACAAACACAGTTCTAACACATATAGCTTTTCTACAGCTTTGAAGTATGCACTCACACCTCTGTTACATACACGCACTGTTTTGCTACATACTTGTACACAGCTTTCTTACATACACCAACAGCTCTCTTATATACTCATGCAGCTCCACACACACAAACACTTATATATATATATATATATATATATATATGTACACTCATCCATCGTATACATTACCACATCTTGAAATTCCTTCCAGGAATGTGACTGATCACATGACCTGAAAGGTTCAATGGCTAATCAACAACTTTGTTTGATTGGGACCCTATCCATGCCACCTCACATATCAGGAGTGTCGTTCTTCTTTTCATAAAGAGGTCCAAGGGCTAGTCTTGCAGAAGTTTTTTCAGCTACACAGGATGCGCAACATCCGTGCAAGTCCTGGTGACTTTCTCCCCTGCACTGCACCGATCAGATAGATCAGTGTGGGGCAGGAGAAAGGAGAACAGTTCTTTCAGTGATCATGAAGGATGCTGTCAGTGTTTTCCTCCATCAGAATAAGCAGCCTCTAGACTGTAAGAAACACACACATTTTAACATCATTTTGATTGTCTAAAATTTACTGCAGCTAAAAATTACATTTGGTTTACAATGCATTTTGCCAGGTATGTTGTCACTTGTCAAAGCTAAGAATTTTACATGCTGGGTTTTTTTTATGGCACATTTAGCACTGATAAGTTGTCACACTCTTGCTTAATATGTTAACATTCTGTCTGTAAACTGTATATGCATAGCTACCTTTTTGAAGCAATATTGAGATTTACTTAAGAACGTGGGGCCCAATAAATACCATCAATGGTGCCCAGTCCAAGAGATGGTGGATCCTATAGGTAAACACCACCTCATCATGCACTAAAACTTACTAAAAAAAAAAAAGATGTGAAGTTCACACATATAGAAAATGGACATTTTGTGAATACATATTACACGTATTGTAAAATAGATAGAGCTCATATGTAGAGTTTGTTTGATAAACTTTCCTACTACTTTGTCTAAATTAGAAGCAAATTGGTTGAACATTACTTCTACCTAAAATGGCAGAAAACGCACCTATCTTGGTGATGGACAGGACAGCTAGAGGGGATATGGAGGAGGCTGTTATTTTTTTTTTAATAGGTGTACTTTCACCAATTTGCTGATAATTCATTGAAAGTAGATGATCGGTACAATTGCTGCCAATGCATTTTTTAAAGCTGTATTGTCATGAGTCAAATTTGATCATGTTAGGTTCTTGCATAGGTCCTATAGCATTGATAAGTTTCCACCCTCTTTCCTACATACACACATCTCTCCTGCATACACACAACTCTACTACTATCACACACGCAATTTTCCGAAATACACACACAACTCTCCTCCATACACAAACACAGTTCTAACACATATAGCTTTTCTACAGCTTTGAAGTATGCACTCACACCTCTGTTACATACACGCACTGTTTTGCTACATACTTGTACACAGCTTTCTTACATACACCAACAGCTCTCTTATATACTCATGCAGCTCCACACACACAAACACTTATATATATATATATATATATGTACACTCATCCATCGTATACATTACCACATCTTGAAATTCCTTCCAGGAATGTGACTGATCACATGACCTGAAAGGTTCAATGGCTAATCAACAACTTTGTTTGATTGGGACCCTATCCATGCCACCTCACATATCAGGAGTGTCGTTCTTCTTTTCATAAAGAGGTCCAAGGGCTAGTCTTGCAGAAGTTTTTTCAGCTACACAGGATGCGCAACATCCGTGCAAGTCCTGGTGACTTTGTCCCCTGCACTGCACCGATCAGATAGATCAGTGTGGGGCAGGAGAAAGGAGAACAGTTCTTTCAGTGATCATGAAGGATGCTGTCAGTGTTTTCCTCCATCAGAATAAGCAGCCTCTAGACTGTAAGAAACACACACATTTTAACATCATTTTGATTGTCTAAAATTTACTGCAGCTAAAAATTACATTTGGTTTACAATGCATTTTGCCAGGTATGTTGTCACTTGTCAAAGCTAAGAATTTTACATGCTGGGTTTTTTATGGCACATTTAGCACTGATAAGTTGTCACACTCTTGCTTAATATGTTAACATTCTGTCTGTAAACTGTATATGCATAGCTACCTTTTTGAAGCAATATTGAGATTTACTTAAGAATGTGGGGCCCAATAAATACCATCAATGGTGCCCAGTCCAAGAGATGGTGGATCCTATAGGTAAACACCACCTCATCATGCACTAAAACTTACTAAAAAAAAAAAAGATGTGAAGTTCACACATATAGAAAATGGACATTTTGTGAATACATATTACACGTATTGTAAAATAGATAGAGCTCATATGTAGAGTTTGTTTGATAAACTTTCCTACTACTTTGTCTAAATTAGAAGCAAATTGGTTGAACATTACTTCTACCTAAAATGGCAGAAAACGCACCTATCTTGGTGATGGACAGGACAGCTAGAGGGGATATGGAGGAGGCTGTTATTTTTTTTTTAATAGGTGTACTTTCACCAATTTGCTGATAATTCATTGAAAGTAGATGATCGGTACAATTGCTGCCAATGCATTTTTTAAAGCTGTATTGTCATGAGT
>NW_027370359.1:0-36471 GCF_046119375.1 Phyllobates terribilis | reverse complement strand
ACTTTCTAATGTAGCTACAAATGATGCCATAGCTGCCTTTACATTGTCGTGAGGAAGCTTTTCTATGTATTCGGGCCATGAACGGAGAAGGAGTTGGATTGAAGGGATTATCGGGGTTCGTTTAGAGGAGGTTGAGAGCTTTTCCTTAAGGTTGGTCCTAATAGGAATTAGGTTGAGCTTTAACCATGTATTGAGCATGGTAATACAGGTACTTTGGTGTGTTATGTGCTTGTTAAATTGTTTTTTCCACCCTTTGGCAGCAGTTAATAACTTGGTTGTTTGCTCATATTGGTCCAACGTTGTCTCTTTAGGAATCGCTGAGATTTCGAGGAGCTTGAGATCTGTTATGATCATTACTTGCTTATTGTGGTGATGAGACATGTTCTCCCACATATTTGACATTCTGCATAAGCAATATGATTCGGTGAACAAATTGGGAATGTAAAATGAGAGCAGAATTGTGAACTTACCCTTGGACCAGTTCGACAAGTTTAGGGTAAAGCTGTTGATCTCGAACATTGTTCAGTTCTGAAACGGTTGATCAATCATGTAATTCGAGCGCAGATGACGAACATTCGCCTTTGTTTGCATCAACTGTTCGATATGAGCACCAGCTTTCTTCTGTCTCGCCAGCAGCATGAGTTTCCTTTAGTACTCCAGCTTTGTAAGTTCACCAGCCTGCAGTCACTAGACTTCAGATTAAGCATGATAATCTAGCAAATGCTGCCATGGAAATGAACACCACTGGTATAGATAACCCAATTTTAGCAAAGGAGTGAAACCAATTAGGAACTGTATTGCACCTTCACATCATCATAAAGCTATTTCTCCCATTCCAACAACTTATACAGAACCACTGATAGAGGTTCTTTCGCATAAGAATAATCAATTATGTTAATAACGTTAGCTGCTGGATTCCATGTAATCACACGCATAACTCTCTTAGCGTGGTCAATTGTCTCTACAAAAGAAAGCTAAGCATCATGGAAGTATTAATTATATGCTGCAACTTTTTCAATGCACAAGTTTTTCGATCGAGCATCACTCAAACTACTTCAGCAAAGCCTTAGAAGAGAACCAATTAAAAAATTTAGGGGAGAGAAACAGATGAGAACCTTTGTAATCCTCATCATAGCGATGTAGTCTATAACAATTGGGCTCGAGCAATCTCGAAACCTGTTATGCTGATGTTTTACCTAGTAGTATAAACTACTAGGTAAATATCAATCTTTATTTTTCTTTTCTTGACTACAAACATGTTATGCTGATGTTTTTTATGTTTATACTATCTTTATAGGTTGGTCAGCTTAGAGAAGTTTCCAACAAAGTGCATAATTCAGAGCTGAAGTTGCTCTTAGAAGTTGAGCTTTGAATGGTAATAAACGTGATGAATAAAACTTTCTTCAGATACTCTGACCAAAGAATAACTGGAATGCTTTTGAGATAAATTGGTAGTAATTACTTTTTTTCTCAGGATTTGCGACCAAGTCCTCCTCTAGAAAATTCAAAGGAAGAAATTTTGCTCTTCTTCAAGCTTTATGACCCTGAGAAGGAGGAGCTATGGTATTAACTAGTTTGTTTACTTATCTTCCTGATGATATTTACTTAGATTTGGAGTTATTTTGTATTGAGGATTGCAATTTATGTACTTCGTTTTTAAAATGTGACAGTTATGTTGGAAGGCTGTTTGTGAAAGATGCTTGCAAGCCCACATACATCCTATCTAAGCTGAACGAGTTGACAGGCTATGCAGCTGTTCCGGAAATTGATCTTTACGAGGTTGGTTTCCATCTATAATAAGTTTTTTGTGTCCTGCTTTACAAGCTAGTTGGTGCTTATTCCTCATCTATATGTCTTGTTTTTAAATAATTGCTGATTGTGAACTATGATCAATATATGGAAGGGGTTTATTTAAGAACCATGCTTAATACCTAGAATACCTAGTGTGCTATATAGGAGCATTAACTCCTAGGCATAGCGTTCTGAATATCAGTAAGAGCTAAGGACAAATCAAATATACATTAAACTTTTTCTATACAAACTGTAAAACTTATTCTAATGGAGAAACAAAATTAAAACATTATGGTGCTTGTCAAGAGGCTCCTTTACTACTTTATCTACCAAAAAGTAAATAGAAAAAATTGGACAGCTGGTTTTGGGAGGTTGTTACTTGTTGGCGTGAAGTTATATCAGATATTAAAGTTGGAGAGAAGGCAGATGCATTTTATATCAAGAGCCCCATGCACTCTTTTGTTTTACTTTCAAAACAGAACCTTAAGTTTGGGTAAACTGAATTCTCACTGTTTATCTATACGATCAATTTGCAATTACCGGTCCGCAATTCATGCCCCTACACAAACTTCTTGTACCTTATTATGCTCCATTATGAGTAGATACTGTGTTCGAGGTGGATGTCATGCAACATAGAAAGGTAAAACAAGTTTTATTATGAACTAATAATTTCTCATTTACATATTTATGGTGCTGCTCAGGAAATCAATTTATCCAACAATGAGAAGAATGGGGCAGAGGAAATAACAAAGAAGAGAAGAAAGCGTGATCAGATGGAGGATGTTTGTTTTGAAAAATAATTTAAGTTTTCCAGCACTATTAATTTAGTGTCTTCCCTGCTCATAAATTTTCTTCTCAAGTTTATCCAACAGTGAGAAGAATGGGGCAGAGGAAATAACAAAGAAGAAAAGACAGACTGTATATTAAGGTATAGATCATAAGACAATTTATGCTTTCATGCACTTATTAATTTAGTGTCTTTTCAGATTTAGATACATCATATGAAAACAACTACTATTGTGGTTGCCTTGATGATTTCTGAAAGTAAATATCATCTCCCAGTTCTCTTACACATCATTAAGTTTCTATTTTGAAGTTCTAGCTTTCATTTTTCTACATCAAACATAAACTCCACATCCATTGTATCTGCCGCTTCTGTACTTGCCCATTCTCTGTATCTCCTTGGAAACGATGTCAAAAATATGAGCACTACAGATATGAGTCCAGTCAAGATAAATACTTGTTTTGTTGAGGAGCTTTTGACTGTGTTTTTAATTGCGACCCTTTTTTTTAGGTTTCAATTTTGAAATTCTTTCTTTCTTTACGGCAAAATCTTCGATTGTTCGATGTAAGTGGCTCTGTGCTTAGGCTAAATTTCCACGGAAGCGCCCGGCTGCTTGATTGTTGTTTCCAGGACGATTCAGTGGCCTATGCTATTTGTTGTAATGGTTACGTTTACAGGTTCTTTCTTTTAGTTTTTTGAACTTCCCTTTTTCTGAATTGAGTGAAAAGGAATGTGGAAAGAAATTTCATGAGTGAATAGAGAATTTTGTTTCATCTCGGGACTCATGAGTGAATAGAAATTTTTTCTATGGCTTTAAAATTGACAAAAGCAAAAATGTAATATAAGTTTGTAGCCATAGAACACGGATGGGTCATTGGAGTTATTACCACAATCTATGAATTTCCTTTTCAATATGTTATATTGCCTCATTGTTGAATCTGATGTTGCAATTCCCATAGGTATATTTGCAATCTGCAACTTCTGCCAGTATCATGATGATTCAGCAACCTGTGTTGAGTTCTCTGAAGAAACAGGTAGATGCCCCTTTAATTTTGGTAACTTCTCTCTATCTTCAATTTATCATTTTTAGCATCGATCAACCATGGAAGATAATATTAGGTATGGTATAAAATGACCTTTAAATATTCAATTAATATAATTTATATCCTTTAAAGATACGATATGATAATATCTATCATTAACACAAAGCCTAATGCAAAAGTTAGAGTACTGTTAGAGATGTTAGAGTACTGTTAGAGATGCAAACGTAATGCAAAAGTTATCAACTAGTAGTTGCTCAGTAGAAGAAATCATCGGTATGTTTGAAACTTATTTAAACAAGAAACTGTCATGCAAAAGTTAGAGTACTGTTAGGGATGTTAGAGTAATGGTTAGCAGTATCCAATAATTTCTATGGGTTGCTCAATAGACCTAAGATAAACTAGAAACTTAATTACCTTTGCTGGAATGTTGAAAAAGTTAATCTGAACATTTTCACACTTATGCTGAAAAAGTTAATTTTATTATGCTGCACCGATTCTATACTGAACATAATGAAGTTTTTAGCATGAATTCCAGCTGTAAAGCATGAATTCCAGCAACATGATCAATTTTTAGCATGTTGACATAATCCTCCTATGTTTCCGATGACATGTTGACATAATCCTCCTATGTTCCTGAAATTTTATTATAATTGTCTAATATGTTTATTTTCATTTGCAGGATGTTAAATGTCAAGAATGATTTATCTTATGAAGGTGAATTTGGAATTATAAAACAATGTTGAAATTCATTTGTAGGAAGACAATCAATCAATTAGAACTATGAAATTAAGTGAACAATTATATTGTGTGTTGGATGTTAAAATAATGATGTATGATATTTTGATTAATATTATATAATTAAGATTATTAATGTGTGTTGTACAATGTTGCAATTTTTGATTATTAATGTTGATGTATATATGAAGGTGCATTTGTATATTGGGTAGAAATTGGTTTTTCTCGATAAGAGTATACAGCCCGGATAGTGAATAAGAGAGTTATGGGCTCAAAAGCATCTCTTATCAGTGCACTATTTAGGTATAGAGTCCGGGTTTGGGTGAAATACGTCCGGGCTAAAAAAACTCTGTCAAGCGTGCTCCCTTGCAACCAAGCCCGGGCTTGTGGGAAAAGTGCTCCGGGTCTATACTTTTTAGCCCAAAGACCTGAAGCCCGGACCGTTTTTGGCTATGTCCGGGCTCTATGCCCTTAAACGCCCGGGCTAAAAAGCCATTTCTCTAGTAGTGTGTATGAAACAAACTAGAATTACACCTACGTGAAACATAAATTAAACTCATCACATAAGCTAAAATATTGACATATATAAGGCCCGTGCGAAGCACGAGCAACAGGATTCTAGTATACTATAATTTTAGCATTGCTCAAAAACACTAAATGACGCTTATTCTCATTAATGTCTTCGAGTAAGTACAATAATAAGGATTCTCGACTCATACTTGTTATGTATCGACAAAGAAAGTGTATTGGGCCTTTAACATCCTAAATGGACCGAAATAGAAAACATTAGCCCATTTGGCACACATGAAGCTTATTCCCATTAACTTCTTCGACTAAGTATAACTATAAGGATTCTCGACTTATACTTGTTACATGTATCGACAAAGAAAGTGTAATGGGCCTTTAACGCCTAAGGGATGAAATGGAAAATGTTGGCCCATGACGTCTTCCATTAAGTATGATTATAAGGATTTTTTACTCATACTCAAGTTCACCGCGCCCTGAATAGGATCGAACTGAGTTGTATTGGAGCGATCTTCGACTCGATTGATGATATGTTTGTGGAAATGGGGGGTGTGTGGCGCTGATGTGAATTGATTGGTTCGGTTGATTGATATGGATTGTGTTGGTGAAGGCGGAATGTGTTTGTAGGAGCAAGGGCCCGATATTCTTCAAGGGATCGACGACGTAGAGAACAAGAGAGAAGGAGATAACTCAACTTTTTCTTATTTTAATTTCTACGTAAAAAATGAAATTACAAAAGAGTTTATATAGGAGAGCTCGCTTGGCCCAGGCTCTCCCTACTCAATCTAATGACCGGACCGCCCATCATCCAATGATAAAGCCCACTCCAATAGTAAAAAGAAGTAATAAAGAATGTAGGAAATAATAATAAATATGAAATAAGACTAAATCCTAGCCCAAGGAGGACTTCATGGTCTAGGTCATCGTGGATTCGTCATGTTCCAGCTTAGGACTAGGTAGAGTTGCATCACTCCCCTCCCTTAGAATCGATGCATCCTCAATAGGTAGGAGAAAGGAAGAAAATGTTCTTCTAAATCAACGAGACCAATGCATCAACATGGGGCATAAAACCGACTATAGGCACCAACATGAACAACTTCAGTACTAGAGCAATCTTCTCTTATGAATAGCATATTGTCGTAGAAATGTTGTCCACTATCGAATTTCATGTTGCAAGTTCCTTAGACTCATGAGAAGTCGTGGGCATAAAAACATCAGGTGGCACAACTAACACCTTAGGGACCGATGAAGAGGGTGTTGATGTGACCGCAATGGGCAGCCTAGTAGGCTCTGGTTCCATAGGCACAATGGTTAGAGTGACTACAAGATCAAGTACCAGAGCAGAAGTTGTAGAGGAATTGGTGTCGTAGTAGGAACGGGCACTATATGGGAGACTGCAGCATTGGTCCAGGGCATCGTGACTTGCGTTGGTCTGCACTCAGGAGAAGCTTACAAGAGCGCATCGGGGCACGCATAAGGACGCCCTCAGGACGTCATCTGGTTCATCGATATGAGCAAGCAACGTATGCTACAGGATCAACAACTGAAGCAAAATGTTGGGTCATAACATAAATGATTTTCTCTCAAGTGATGATGGGTTTCCAACCACAATCCTCTTTATGAAACCACCAATCAAGGGCATAACTAGTGAGACAATTGATGGCGATATTACACTGCTCAACTTCGTGGTAGTCTCGTGGCCTAACGTAATAATCCATGTGCCTCGATAACTCTAAGAACACTTCGTCGTACCCGGAAAAACTTCGACATAAGTAAGTAAGTATCGGTCGGATGCCACTTTGAAACTCTACGTGTCGTATATAATTTGAGCTAATTTCTTTTTATATATATAGCCAATAGTAATCTTATTTCTCTTTTATGAAGTCTCTTTTGTTTTAGGAGGATAGTTAGTTTACACACTGTGTAAAAGAATAGTGTTTTTTACACACATAAGGTAAAGTGAAATTGGAAGGGAAAATGAAAAAAATTAAGGAGGGAAAGTTGGAAGAAGAAAGAGGGGGGGGGGAAATCAAGAGAGGTGGGAATATAAAAAAAATAGGAGGGAAAATGTTTAACATGTTATCTTAAAAGAATAAGGATCCGGTCTGAAGTGCCCTTATGGTGTGAAGTGCGAAGTTTCTCGGGTACACATATAACACGCTAATGTTCACATATAAAACACAATCGTTCAGTTCTAAAGGGGACAAAAAATCATCCAGAAAACGTAAAAAAAAATCACCATTAATTACAAAATGTCACCGCATGGATTCATTAAAAAAATCATCTTTTAATCTCAGCGCTCCATTCTCTAATCTAATGGCTCAACATTCTTCACATTTCACACCATAAGGACACTTCACACCGAAACCCACCTCTATCTTAAAAATACATTAGTTTAAAGTATAATTTAGGTTGATTAAGGTTTACTTCATTTGAAATCACAAAAATTGCCATGATATCTTATAAGTTAACATTAATTTATAGTACAATTTAGGGAGATTAAAGTCCAATTTGTTTATAATCACAAAATTCGACATGCTATCTTATGAATTTACATTAGTTTATATTATAATTTAGCTTGATTTACATTTACTTTGTTTAAAATCACTAAGTTTCTCATATTATCTTAAGAATACATTAGTTTATAGTATAATTTATGGTGATTAAGGTTATTTAAAATCATAAAGTTTGACATGCTATCTTAATAGTACATTAGTTCATTGTATAATTTAGGGTAATTAAGGTAAACTTTATTTAAAATCACAAAATTTGACATGCTATCTTATGAATTTACATTAATTTATAGTATAATTCAGTTTATTTAAGGTCTACTTTGTCTAAAATCACAAAGTTTGTCATGTTATCTTAAAAATACATTAATTTATAGTATGATTTAGTTTAATTAAGGTATACTTTATTCAAAATCACAACATTTGACATGCTATCTTATGAATTTATATTAGTTTATAGTATTAAGTAATTTCTACATTGTTTAAAGTCGTAAAGCTTGACATTCTATCTTATGAATTTACGTTCGTTTATAGTATAGTTTAGTTTGATTAAGGTATACTTTGTTTAAAATCATAAAGTTTGTCATGTTATCTTAAGAATAAGTTAGTTTATAGTATAATTTATGTTAATTAAGGTATATTTTGTTTAAAATCACAAAGTTTCTCATGCTATCTTATGAATTTATATGGTTTATAGTATAATTTAATTTGATTAAGGTCTACTTTATTTAATATCACAAAGTTTGTCATACTATCTTATGAATTTACATTAGTTTATAGATAATTTAGTTTTATCAAGGTCTACTTTCATTAAAATCACAGATTTGTTAGGCTATCTTATGAATTTATATTAGTTTATAGTATAATTTAGGATGATTAAGGTCTAATTTGTTTAAAATCTTCAAGTTTGACATGTCATCTTATGAATTTATATTTCTTATGAATTTATATTACTTTATAAGTATTGTACAACAAAAATATACACAAATTCATAAAACGCATTGGGTTGCACTCGGATTTTAACGAGTTGCTTGCGTATCTCTTTAAAGAGAATCAAGCCTTACATAGTTCAGAGTGTTTTAATGTTACGTACGTCATTGTCTTTATAATATATACCCACCTTCTAAGAATAGTAGCTTAAACTTGAACCAAATATCATTTGTATGTCGTAAATATAATTAAAATTCACTATTTTTGAATTTAGATTTTAGGGTTTATTTATTTTTTATGTGAATTTTATGATTGAACTCAATGGATTTATATTTTATCGAGCTTCATATGTACCCTTGTAAGAGAGATCAAATTAGTCGTAGTTCTAAAAAGAACGGTTTTAAATTTTGAGTTTTAAATTTGGATGTGACTAAATTCGATACCCTTTTTATGAATTTGGGTTTTGAGATGAATTTCTACGTATCCGTTTCGTACGGAATCAGGTCCATGTAGTTCTTTTCAAACGGTCTTAATCTGAAAAGACTTTAATTTTTGGACTTGAAATTGTGATTGAATCTGACAAGCGATAGCTTTAAGCCGGATTTCCTATGTACCCTTTTGAAAGAGATCAAATGGAACGTAGTTCTTAAACAGACAAAATCAAACGAACTACCTTAAAGGTGAACCCATCCCATTTTGAAAATTAACTATGTATGAAAATTAAATATGTCTTTTGAATATTAGATATCAATTTAAATTTCATATTAAACTAGGTTGTTCGCTCTGTTTTTAGGTTGTCTTGTATGAAAAGAATATGATTTAGATATATATATATATATATATGAATGTGTTTTCCTTGTTTGTTTATGGAAGTTTGAATGAACCACGTAGATGAAATATGTATAAACTATAAAGTGATTAAAATGATCCAATGAGACAATACTCAGTTTCATTAAGTCAACAAAACGTAAGACGTGTGGTTGTCTATAATATGTAACTATTTATGGATATATGATATTGTCATGGAGATGTTTTTTATTATTTAGTGAATGAACTGTATAGATTATTTATGGCATCAATTTTGTTGTGTATATAGAAATCTAAAATATTCTTCTCTTGGATGTTATTTTTGGTTTGATAGGACATCATATTTAGTACAATCCATATGTAATTATTATATATTATTATTCAATATATTATTATAATTTAATTATTAATAATTTAAAATTTTCTCAAAGAAGAAGCAATTGATAAATCTACTGATTTGATTTTAATTTATACAGAATGTGTTCCTTGTCCAATCAAATTTTGGCACAAATTGAATTTCTCTCTCTTTGTAACTTCAATCCAATTTAATTTTTTTCACAATATTAATGAGTTTTTAATTACATATTATAATTAGGAAAGATGATAGGTTTCACAATAAAGGAGTATTTATATCATAAAGACCTCCACAATTGTGACGGTCACTAAATGAGCAATTCATGGAGAGAGATTTAGGAAAATAAAATAAAAAATAATTTTAATTAGAGGACATTAACTAAAAAACTTGATTTTATATGTATTAGATTCATGTTTATTGATTCTTTTTAATAGACATTAACTCTTTAACTAATAATAATATGTTTTTCGGTACCTTATAAGTAATTTATATATTTTTTCGAATCATTATTACTCTATTGATATAAGATAATTAATGTAAATTTTCTCACAGTATTAATCACTCAAAAAATATAAATAATATTTCAACGCAATAACTAATAATACACTATACATAGTTTGTTTTTAGACTTTAATCCCTTGTATATTATGTTTATTTTTTTAGCTTAATATATATGAGAAGAAATTATATACATATATAATCCATGTTGGAACAATTATAATTTCTACGAGAGTTAAAAGTGAGTATTGTGAAGGTAAAGGGTTTAACGAATTTAAGGTAAAGATAAATTGAAAGATGAAATATTACCAACTCTTTCATATACCATTGAATTAAGAGGTCATAAGGAAAAAAATAGTGTTTTTAGAGGGATGTGAAATGATGTGATAGGCATGTATATGACGCGTCTATATGCATAGATTTAGCACCGTTTCACTACATTTATGGGTGTTCTTACGACGTATTTAGTCCAAACCATATATCTTATTCGAGTTATTTTGGAGCTTATTAGAGTTGAAGATGATCTTAGGAAGAGTAAAGACGAAGGAATGCACATCAGAGGTGCAAAATGAGCTAAAGGAGTCAAATAGGGCAGAAGACGCATCGGCGGTCGGGGCACACCTATAGGCGCCTGCCAATGTGAGATTCGAGCAAGGCACATAAGACATGTCGGCGCTCGCCGATCTCCAGATGAACTTAAAAGACTTGGTCTTTTCTCCTATCTTTTCAGTGCGATCTTAAGTTGATTTTATTGTTATTTCTGACTTTTTGTTCATTTATTTCTTTAGTTTTTGGTGAAGCCTATTTAAAGGCTGAAACTTTATCATTTAGGATATCACTTTTTCATCGTTCACTTTATGTTCTTTAGAATTAGGTTACGCTTGAGAGTTTGACAACCACTTTTCTTCCTTCTCTCTTACGTACGTGTTCTTGGGTGTTTGAGAAGTTTTCCCCAGAGGTTAGTCATGTTTATTCATTGTTCTATCTTTGTAAACCTTATTATGGAGGACTAAAACTCCAATTTGTTAGTAAAGCATTGAATTGTTGTTTGGTTTGATGTAATTGATTGATTTCGGTTTGTTGGGATGATTTGATTGTTCTTCTCTGAATTTATTGATTATTGAGTTCTGGATTTTAGTGCTAGATTGATCACATAGAATTAAAGCTCTTATTCATATATGTTAGGATAGATTAATGGCGTTCTTCTTGACCTTTTCCTTCAAAATAAGCATGAAGACTTAGATCCGGTTTGAGCTAAGTCTTAATATAGAGAATTGCATTGTAGGCTAGTCGCGAAATTCATGTTCCCTGGTATTCTTTGCATTAATATTTCCATTGTTTTGAACTATAAACGTTCATCTTAGTTAATCAATTTGGTTAGGTTTAGTATTCTCGGTTTGAGGTGCTAGATAATTATCGTATAAGATAGGGTCAAATATGCTAGGGTTATGTGTTTTATGGAATCATAGTGATGTTCATCAACCAAATAACATGGATTTACTCTGCTAAGAACTTTTTTTAATTAGTTTTATAAATCTTTTTCTCTTTGTTGCGATAGTTAGTTTTCCAACCAACCAAAACCCCTTCGTTTGCTAAATAGAATTGTACTAAATAAAAGTTCAACTAAGTCGATGCTTCCTATGGGATTGGACCCTTACTTCGTTGTATTCTAATCCAATAGAACTTAGTAAAAATGTAGGAATTAAGAGGCTCACACCTTTAGTCTTGCCTCATTTTGTATTAACTTGGTGTTTGTTTTCTTTTTGTCTAAATTCGACTATTTATGACTGGTAAACACTTAAAAATAATGGTTAATCAAATTGGCGCCGTTTCTGGAGAGGCATAGAAATCGGCAAAAATTATCTAGACTTCATTTGAGCATTTCTTAGTGTGAACCATAAGTGGTTCACGCTCGTTCTGTCGACTCTTCTCCTATTTTACTCATTGCATAGATAAAATGCAAGTTCCATTGTCTAAGACGAGAAAGAATTCTAAACCAAAGAGAAAAAGCAGCTGGAAACTTGTTCAAAGAAATGGCACAAGTTCCAACCTTAGAAGATTTGACTGCACCTAACTTGAGCTTACCAAAAAGAGCTCTATCTCTACCTACGCTTCCAGCGGGCCAAATATTTGAGCTTAAAACAGGGGTAGTACACCTACTACTTAAATTCATCGGCTTAGCACTAGAGGATCCTATCCAGCAACTTGAAGAATTCGTGGAGGTGTGTGCCAACCTGCGACCATCGAATGTGGACGAGGAGCAGATGAAAATGAAATCCTTCTCCTTCCCCTTGAAGGATGTTGTGAAGGATTGGTATCACACCCTTTCTTTAGGTAGTGTTACAAATTAGGTGGACATGACAAAGCTATTTCTGGCGAAGTACTTCCCCACCATCAAAACCAACGCTCTCAAGAAACAAATAAGTAACATAGAGCAAGAGGGCAACAAATCTCTTTATGATTATTTGGAGAGGTTCAAGAAGTTGATCAAAACATGCCCCTAACATGGATATCAAGACCATGACTTGGTCTTATAGTTGCACAACGGTCTTAACAAGGATGACCGACGAATAGTGAACGCGGCCGATCAAGAATACATCTTAGGCCTAACACAGTCAGCAGCCATGAAAATATCAGCTACTCTAGCAGATGATCCAAGGCAATATAATGGGAGAAAATGAAGAAGAGTGTCCAGTGCTACTCAAGCCAAGTAAAGGCATGTGAAGCATGCGAGATGATCTGCATCCTACGAACGCTTGTCTGTCTTTCCAAGAAGAGATAAACGCAGTTGGATTACAACGAGGCATTCCCATGCCTCCCTATCAAGGCCAAAGCAACCAACCATGGAGGAACCACCCCAACTTTAGGTGGAACAACTCCGAAAATCAGCTCAATCCTCCCCCTCGTCAAAACCATCAATCATATGAGGGGAGTATACGAGCACTATATGTGAGTAACACCAAGATCAATGACTCGGTGGGGACATTACAGCCAGTGTTCTAAAAAACGCTAGGCATGTGCTAGGCGGTGAGGGGGGCCTAGGCGGGTCAATATTATAACACTTATTTTTATATTTTAGTATAATTTCCTTATATGAAAAACTAAATCGATATATATTGATTCATAATTTTCATAGTAATTCATGATTTAACTATGTAATTTTAATATAATCAGATAATTTGCTCATTAATCATCCAAAATTCATAGACTTTATAGGATTCGTTGTAAAGAATATCTACAAGACCAGAACAAGAAAAAATCATATAGTTTTCAACACATGTTTCAACATTAGTAATATTAAATAATTATTCATAAGTCATAGTTGCAGTCATAGGTTCTTAGTGGACGTTGGTCGCAGTACGAGGGAGAGGGGCAGGGAGATCCTAACGAGGGTGAGAGGCGGGACGAGAGATGAGGTGAGGTGAGAGGCAGCCGGTGGGACGAGAGTTGACGACATGACAAGATGGAGGTGGGAGGCAGTAGGGACGACAAAGTTTTCAGTTAAGAGGGATAGGGGTGAGAGGTGAGATGCGGAGGTGTGGGACGAACGAGAGAATGGGACTGATTTTTAACTTTTAACCTAAATAAGAATGCATACCCCTTTCAAAAAAAAGAACGCATACCCCTTCCTAGAAAAAGACGTAACACCTAGGTGGGCGTAACCTCCTAGGCGGGGTTTTTTTTTCTACCACCTAGAAAAAAAGGACTAGCTCCTAGTCGGAACGTTAGGGTGTCGCCTAGCGCCTAGACGGGCTTTTTAGAACACTGATTACAGCAAGTGAGTCACATTACCGACACCTTAGGGCAATTGCAACAACAAGTTTCGGGGCGTCTTCTATCCCAAATAGAGAAAAACCCGACATTTCCAATTTGAGTGTGTTGGAGTTGTATTATGATGATCTTGATGAGGAGGAGAAAGATTTTAAGGAGAAAGACGGGATACCAAGCCTTAATGAGCTCGTTCAAAAATAAGGAAAATTGGACAGGGAAGCCATCGACACCCGCCAAAATATGGAGGCTGATTTTGGCCTAAACAAGGACACCATCGGCACCCGCCGACCAAACATCGGCGCCCTCCGATTAGAGACAGAAAATGTTGATCTCAACTTCTAAGAGAACAGACACTTCATCGGCGCCAGCCGAAATCCTGTCAGCGCCCGTCGATCCATTGCTGAGGAATTTGATGTCGTTACACCTCAAATAAGCATCAGGCGGACTTTGTGGAACATTCATTTCCCGTCTAAGAAATCTTCCGGTGACTACCAACCTACTTCCGACGCTTGCCTATCCAAGCAAGATATTGAAAGTAGAGTCTCCTTTGACATTGCTAACCGAGACTTAAAGGAGAAAGATGATAGCCTAACTAGTCTAACTCAAGAAATTCGTGAGCTGCATCAAAACCTTTACAAATTAGAGAAATATGTCACAACTTGTAGCACAGCATATGAGGCTAAGCGTAAAGAAGAAGAGCAGCTCCAAAGAGAAGAGTCTCGCGTTTGTATAGAAGCTCGCGAATGCCGGGTCTACATAGAGTTCATGGAAAGAGGATTCGGTATGAGTGTAAGGACCCAAATTACGTTCGGAGGGAACCGGGAAAAGAGCTTGAGCTATATTTCGGTGATCAGGGTTATATTATAGATGTAAGACACCACGATGACAAGGATGAGCTCAAACAGTTCAATTTCAGCAAGGAGGCGTCACCTAATGCTCGCCGCCGTATTAATTTTGAGAGTGACGACTCGAATGATGTATACCATGAACCACTACCACACCTCAGAGGTCCTTTTCGACCAATCATTATACAAAGAAAGTCTGAGGATAGTGGTTCTTCACACCCGAACAACCATCACAACCCACTTGAGCTTAATGATTCCTCTTCGGATAGCGGCGAGGTAGTAAACTCCTATGCCGTACAACACATTGTGGAAATCAATTATGAGGACAAGGAGGAATTTCATGGAGAAGAGGTGTCATATGAGGAGAAGTTGTCATCAACTCTAAATGAGTTAGAGATTTATGAAACAAGGAGGAGTCTAATTGAGGTATTTTTGTGACGTCGATGAAGGATCATCCCTCCACATAGAAATGAACAATTAAAATCAAGAAAGAATCATACCTATCTTTCGAATTATTTTGATGGCGGTTATATTTTCAATTAAGAATAAATTGATTTGTATTATGTAATGTATTCTTTTATATCACATACATATTTGAATTTAAAATCATGAATCCATACATGGTTGTGAAACTTACTCTTCATTTAATGCTTAAAAACTAATACTAAACGTAATAAAACTAGTTTCAATAATTATATTGAGATATTACATGTAAGGTTTTCTATGATGTGCATTACATATAATTAGGAATCCGTTTTTAGTAAATAAAGTATTAGAGAGGAAAATAATTAACCATTCACAATGAAATATTATTTATCGTAAAAATAAATCAAGGAAATATTTTCAAATCCAGACCTTAATTTATATCCTTATATAAAATGTTAGAAAAGAAAACACAAATTTGTGTAATGGTTTTTACAAGATCACGTATATTTGAGTACAGAATACCTCAACAATCACATCAATTCACAAGATAGAAAGAATCATATTCATCATGTATTGCTTATAAACTTAGAATTTTTGAAGCATTTATAACCTTTATAAATCAATTATTTTAATTTTCCTATTTTCTTGTTGTATGAGGTTATGAAATTGGTTATGACTAGAATTTGATTGTCAACAATAAATAATTGTGAAACCTAAACCCCTTAAATATCCTAATCATAACGCTCAATACATCAATTTTATTTTATAGCCTCTAAAAATCAACTACTTTTTTATTTCCTTCTTTCTTCTTGTGGGAGTTTATGTAATTCATTATGGATGGAAATTGATTGTCTATAATAAATAAATGTAAAATTTAAACCACTTAAATATTCTAATTGCAACCCCTAAAAATTCAATTTTGGTACCCAATGATTAGTCTCCCGGTCTCTTAACTTCCAGCTTTCTATTTAAACCTTACAAATGCACTCCCCAAACTCCATCACATCTCATACACAGAACAGTCAAGTTCTTCCATGACTTCCATAACCGCATTGCAAGAGTACAAGCGACACCTCCCATCTGCATTCACCAATCTCCATGCCTCACATATTCAGTTATCTTAATATTGGATATTTACTGATTATTTTTGTATAATTTATAAACCACTAGAACTCATAGGACTACTTACATGCAATAGAGAAATGAAAAACATTATATAATGTTTTTTCTAAAACACACTACACTACATATTTATCTTCCATTGATAAATTGAAGGGAAGTTGACATGTATACATTTCATATAAGATCTCGAATCCTAAACAAAAGCGCGTGCAATATTGTGATGGATTTATAACATATTTTAAAGGTTTAGTTTATTAAATAAGAAAGCTTATTATGCATCTTTAGGGTACACGTTAGGAAACACTGTATAATTTTTTTTTTTTTGGTCGAAAAACGGAGCGAGCTCCTGCGATATAAACATTGTTCAATGCATATACGATCACACAAACAGATGAAAGCCCGTGCTAAGCACGTGCACTGACATCCTAGTTTAAGTATAATTTAGTTTGATTAAGGTCTACTTTATTTAAAATCACAAAATTTGACATGCTATCTTATGAATTTACATTATTTTAAGTATAGTTTAGGATGATTAAGGTCTACCTTTTTTTAAATCACAAAATTTGACATGCTATATGAATTTACATTAGTTTATAGTATGCCATCTTATAAATCCACATTAGTTTCTAGTATAATTTAATTTAATTATGGTCTAGTTTGTTTAAAATCACAAAGTTTGACATGTCATCTTATGAATTTATATTAGTTTATAGTATAATTTAGTTTAATTAACGTCTACTTTATTTAAAATCACAAAGTTTGACATGTTATCTTTAGATCTGAGCAAAAGCGGGCCGGTCCACTCGTCCACCCAGCACGCCTGGAAAGATAAACGAATATGGGTATGATAATTTGCCCATTTTGTTCGGTTAGCCCAGCCTGCCCATTTATATGGACGGGTAGTGAACATTAGATTTGATCATTTAGCCCGGTTAGCCCGTCCATATGTCCAAATTATTACTTTCATTATTTAATATAATTTTAAATAAAAATATAGTATATTTTGAGTTATATCTAGATTAGAAAAATAGAATATTAATACGTTATCATAAAATATGATCACTCTTATTCAGTCCATCATTCGTGGCCGATAAAACAATTATGTGAGCCCATATTTTAACCCAAAAAATCTACACTATTTGAAATTTAAAAAAAATAGTTATAGCAAGACAACCTAACCTCAAAGCTAAAAAAATCTCACCGGACACTTCTCACAACCATTTCTACCATTTATATCATTGTTTCTTAGTTCTTCCAATAAACCATTTCTCTGATTCCTCGTTACTACGTTCTCTTCCCAATTAACCATTTCATTATTTCAATAAACCATTCCTCACAACCATGTAAGTTTACTTTCTTCAAGCTCTATAAATAGTGTTGTGTATTTTTTGAAAACCTTTGTAATTGTTGTTATTGTAATCTTATTAGGTATTATTGCATTAAACATCTTTTAATTATTTTATTGCTTATGTGTAAAATGAGTCTCATGGGCAGCCCGAGTTCGCCCGCATGGGTGGATATGGGAAGCCTTCCAAGTCTGTTTCTATAAGTTGCCTGGATCTGGAGCGCCCATGTGGACACAATTTTCGATAAAAGTCCGGCCCGAATATCGCTCAGACCCGTCCATGCTCATGTCTATTTATCTTATGAATTCACATTATTTTGAATTACAATTTAGGGTGATTAAGGCCTACTTTATTTAAAATCGCAAAGTTTGACATGTTATCTTCTGAATTTATATTAGTTTGTAGTATAATCCAGTTTGATTAAGGTCTCCTCTGTTTAAAATCACAAAGTTTGACGTGCTATCTTATGAATTTACATTAGTTTATAGTATAATTTAGTTTGATTAAGGTCTATTTTATTTAAAATCACAAAGTTTGACATGCTATCTTAAGAATACATTAATTTATGACCAAATTTCACTTAACCACTTGTAATTAGGGTCAATTTTCTCTATACAATCCCTAACTCAACTAGTTATTTTAAAACACCCATAACTTATATTCCGTTTTCAAAGTCATATCCATTTACACTTCCATCTAAAAAATTCATTTAAGTCCATGATTTTACCATTTCATCCTTGACTTCTAATTATTTGGCCTATTTATTTAATTAAGCTATACCGATTCGTTTTACCCTTGATTTTTGGTCGGTTTACCTTGATTTTAATGATTTTACCCTGGGAAGCATGGACACACCTAGGAAAGAGCCGTGTCCGTGTCCGACACATGTAGGACACACGGACACACTTGGACACGCTTGGACACATCTTGGACACGGTCAAGACACGGTCAACAAAACCGGACACACCTCGGACACACCCGGACACATCTTGTAACAATTTACCTTGATCTTTTCTAATATTGTTTCCCACTTTTTGCTCCCTATATCACCGATATCTAGCCTCCTAATGCCGTCAATTTACTAAAAATCATCCAACATCTTTATTTGACTTGATTTACCTAATTTTGGTTATATATATTATGTGAGTACTATAAAAACCAACATAACAACGTGCTTTAATGTTACTATCATTCTTCGTGCAATTACTGAAATTCATTAATAATTAGTTTTACTATTAATCATTTTTATATAATTAAATATCATATTTTTTAATTATGTATTTATAAAAAAAAAATTACCGTGTCTTGCCGTGTCCTATTTTTCTATATTTTGGATTTGTCGTTTCCCCCGTGTCCTGCCGTGTCCGTGTCCCCGTATCTGTGTCCGTGTCCGTGTCCGTGCAATATAGATTTTACCAAATCCTTTCTCCTTTCAAAATAAATAAATAAATGAAATAATTAGATCCTTCCTCCCGATCTCTTCCTCCTCTGATCCGATCTCTTCATCAAACTTCCGACGATGACGCCTCTGGTTTTCAGCTCTCTCCACCATCATCTCCGCCTCCGGGTCTTCTTCACCTCCGACATACCAATTTCGCTCTCTCTAGCATACCAAATGGTCAATTTTGTTGCTTATTCATATGAGGAGCTTTTGCATATGAACTTAGGAGTTTTTTAGGTGTGAAATTAGGGCTTTTGTGTTGGTGATTTTAGTGTCATCAATGCAATTTTGTCGTAATGTGATTTACTAGAGACTGGTGCGATTTATCGTTAGGCTCGGAAACAAGTTTGGGTAAGTGCGGAGTGCACGCTTGATTGAGCTAACGGTTCATCGACCACAATTATGAAACAGGGGTCGAGGGGGCTGTGCCCCCTCGCGGGGTCAAGGGGCAGCACCCCTTGCGGGGTCCAATGGTACTCGACGAGCAGCTTGGAGAGATACTCGACGAGCAGATAGTCCGTCCCAGAGTCTATCTGATCTTCGTATCTCTTTGGCCGTCGACAGATACTCGACGAGCAGCTTGGAGAGATACTCGACGAGCAGATAGTCCGTCCCAGAGTCTATCTGATCTTCGTATCTCTTTGGCCGTCGACAGATAATCGACGAGCAGCGTATGGAGATGCTCGACGAGTGGTATTTGTGATATGTGGCTTATCAACCATAAAGTGGTTGTGTAACCGCCCAACCGCCAGATTCGGTTATGTAACCGCCCAACCGCCATTCTGTTTCATTGGTGATCTCATTATATATGAGGGATTCGGTTCTCAATACAACGGACGAAAATATATACCACTTCTCTACTTTTCTGATCGAAGTTGACATTGCCTCAACAAGATTGTTCCTTCTCAGGATTATCCCCGCAAGGTATTCGTGCAACCCGGGCAGTGTAATAGGGTCGAATAATCTTGTTCGGAAAGTGATCCGTACACGATCTGAGAAGAGTCCAGGATTATCACAACCCATAAAAACCAACATTTTGGGGGGTTTGGGATTGGAGCTTCTGGGTCAGAATTTAGGTTTTGGTTGATCTTGGTGTCAATGCTCGTTCATTTCAACCACTGGATCTCAGGTCCAGGGTCATCATGGAAATTGTGAGGAAATATAAGTTAATCGGGCGATGTTTGTATGTGTGCAACAATTAAAAGATGGCGATGAGCTGAACAATTTGACAAAACAACCAGCAAAACCACATCAATATTCACCATTCAGAAACTCTAGTGGAAGGTTGAGACATCGAATTGGAAACGACGGAGTTTCCGTTGTCGTTATGCTTGGAAGACTAGTATTGGTGAACCGGTGGGTGGTTCTGGTGAAAATTAGCATAATCTAGGTTTTGGTTTGAAGCTTCCCCTTTCTCTCTTTCATTCCCAACTTTCTCTTCTTTCTATCACCCATTTCCCCTTTTTTTTCTTCTAATTTTGGATTTTTAAATTCAAAATCCAAATTTTCAACATATATTTTATATGTGAAAAGAATACTATTCTTTATTACATAATGTAAACTAACTCTTTTATTTTATCAATAGCGCAACTGTGCTCCAATAGTTACAAACAAAGTATGGAACTAAGGGCCCGTTTGGTATCCATATCTTAAGATATCAGATATCAGGTATGGGTATGGATATCAGATATCATGTATGGGTATGAGATTGATATCTTATATCTGCGTTTGGTATGATATAGATATCGGTTGATATTTCTGAGAACCATCATGATATTAATCAACAAGAAGAAAATAGTTTAGTTAGAAAGTAATATGTAAAATAGATAAGAGGCAGAATGAAATATGAGTGATATCCTAATAAAACTGAGTATATGGAGTATGTGCAAAATGAGTATATCAGGATATCAAGTATATCAGATTGATATCCATATACTGATATACCAAACACCAGGTATGGGTATCAGTCATTTTCATACACATACCTGATATCAGGATATGAATACCAAACAAGCCCTAAGTTGCATAAAATTGCTTGAAAAGTTAATGGTACCTTAAATTTTTTCTTCTTGTAACGTGCGCCTCGTGAGAAATGTGTGCTCGTGTTTGTTTTTTTCGCAGTCCCATTATGTTGTGCGTTCAATTGGGCCTGTTTTTATGAGCCTCATGTTGGATTGACGTGGTGCACCAAATGGATTAGATCACGGTGCCACGGCTTCAAGTTTCTGAGCACACAAAAAGTAGAGATAGCATTTTAAAACCGGATTCGATGAATCGAACCACAACGCTGCTTCATGGAAGTTGTCCGGAACTGGAATCGCCTTTCCACAAACTGGAACCGGAGAATATTTTAGTTATTTATTAACACAAATACATTTAGGTTTTAAAAAAAAGTTTAAGGTTGGTAAGTTTTTTCTTTATAAAAAACTGCTAACTAAGTTAGGTTTTTATAAGGGTTTTAAAAAATCTAACCGAAGTTAAACTACCTTAAATCTAATTAATTTAAACTTAAACTAACTTAACTTAACAAGTATTGAATATTTGAGGTTTATAGTTGTAACTTAAGTAATTTTTAAAGGGTTTAAAAATAACTAACTTAAATGTAAGTCTTGTTTAATAAATTAAATCTATTTAAGTTTAAACTTAAGATATCTTTAACTAAATGAAGTTTATAGTTGTAGTTAAGTTATTTTTTAAAGGGTTAAAAAAAACTAACTTAAGTTTAAGTTTTGTTTAATAAATTAAATCTAATTAAGTTTAAACTTAAGATAGTTTAACTAACTTTTCTTAAAGAAGTTTATAGTTTTAAGGTTATATTTTTTTTAAGGATTTAAAAAAAGTAACTTAGGTTTAAGTCTTATTTAATAAATTAAATCTAATTGAGTATACACTTAAGAGAGTTAATAAACTTTAATTTAAAGAAGTTTATAGTTTTTAAGTTAATTTTTTTAAGGCTTTAAAATACTAATTATGTCTTAACTTAAGTTAGTTCAATTAAACTTTAAATTAACTTAAATGTTTTTAAAACTCCTTTGGAATAATCGGGTCCGGCCAACCTCACCATATACGTATTGTGCGAATTCAGATTGGAAAGAAAACACTTTTATTCCGGAGTACGAGCAAGTTTTCAAGTTATACTTCTCCTCGAAGGTTATTAGAAAATTATTTAAAGGGAGAAAATTTTGGGTGCTTGCACTTAATATTTATTTACTTATTAAGTTGCATACGTATTCTCTTGGATTAGAGGAATCAAAGTCCACGCAGTTCTGTTACCTTTTAACTATTGAAGCCGCTTACCTATGCGGCACCATCAGAAGAATCAGTGCTATTTTTGTAGTATCTCCAACCCATTCGTTGGCGTCGTAGTCGAAGTTGGTATTATTAACTTGTGACCGTATTTCGGCCTTCTTCCAATCACAAATACACACTTGCGCCTCTAATGATTCTAGAGTCAATCGACTTCTCTTCTCATTTAGGGTGCGGCCTCCTTGACTAAAGGCTTGTTTAACCGCCACCGTTGAAGCGAGGACGGCAAGTACTTGAGTTGCTTTCTTAGACAAGATCAGAAATGTGCTCCTATGCGTCGTCCACCAAGCCAAAACATCTAGCTCTTGAATATTAGTAAACTCAAAATTTGAGTTGAAATATAAACCGATCTCCGCCCTTAAATCCACTAACCTTGTACGTTTATTAAAATATTGATCTCTAAAATTACTAGAAGATGTTGTTGTTGTAGGAGGAGTAGGAGGTAGTTGAGACATGAAAGATGATACACCTTCACTAAAATGAGAAAATAAAGTCTCTATATTTGATCTAGTTTTAGAAACTATATCAACTACAAGTCCATCAACATCTAATGCATCATTAATACAAGCATAATAGTTCTCTACAAAATCCTTTAAGCCTCGAATCTTAAATCTAGGATCCATAACACAAGCAACAAGAAAAGTATCAGGAATCATTCTATAATAATTCAATTATTTGTCTTTCATATCATTGACAACCTCACTTAATGAAGGAATTTGGACCGCATCATTCAAAGAAACCATAATATTATTAGCTTCAATAACAAATTCATTAGCACTATGTTTGTATACATGACTTAAAGTAAGAGTAGCATTATTAAAACATTTTAAAAATAATGCAATTTTGTACACACAAACCATTCTTGATAAAAAAAAGTCCAAATGTGTGATGTATTGACTGGCAAAAGAAGTTAAAACTTCTTTATAGTTAACACATTCACAAAGTAATTTGTAAGTGGAGTTTCCATCGAATACCAACATCTTTTGGATTGGGTGGTACTCCATCATCTTCACAAAACTTCATTCAATCTTTTGTAACCTTAGTATGGTTCCAAATATGTTGAACAATATTTTTATGGGTTCAATATGATATTTCATAGCGGATAAATCATCTTGAACACACTTAAAACATGAAAAGCACATCGAATATCAAAAATTTACCACCAAATTGAGGTTGACAAGTCATAGTCAAATCTCTCATAGATGCAGTGTTAGCTGATGCATTGTCAAATCCAATAGAAAAAACTCTATGAAGAAGCCTATATTCTTCTAAAGCTTGATGAATCAATCTAGGAATGTTTATGGCATTATGGGATTCGTTAAATTGTCTAAATGCCAAAACACGCTTTTGCATAATAAATTTTGAATCAATAAAATGACATGTAACTCATCTATTGAGCTCAGTAGATAAGTATTTATTACTTAGACGACATATAAGTAATAAACTTATAATAATATGTGATGATATTTTTGAATAATTTAGTAGAACATAAATTGGTGTTAATATTTTTAATAAAACATAAATTTATGATGAAATTTAATTATAGATGATAAAAATTATATGTTTTAATAAAATTCTAAGGAATAGTTTTTCAATAATTTAAAATTTCATTTAAAGAAATAAACTATTTTATTTATTGGAAAACATTTTTCATTAAAAAACTGTTTTTTGTTTTTGTTTTTTATTTAAATTCCACCATTTGGAACCACTAAAACTAGTGTGGAAGCTCCAGTTCTGAAAATGTCGATTCCGGTTGGAACCAATCCAACTAGTCATGGCCCCGGTTCCCAGTTTCAAAGGAACTAGGAACCGGTAGTTCCGAAACTGGACTCATCACTACACCAATGTCGTTGATGCAACCACCCAATTTGCAAGCATTCCACCTCAATAATGGCTACTTTAAACAATTTGCCAGACCGGCTGCACAAATTCGTCCTTGAAAATAGAGAATAACAACAATTTCCACTTGAAGAACGACTTATAACTCTTAGGTTCTGATATCGATTGGATGTGATCTTGCCTAAACTAGGTTCACCACGCCTTGGATAGAATCTAATTAAATTTTATTGAGGTGATCTTCGACTCGATTGATGATAGGTTTGTGGAAGTTGGTGGTTTGTGTCGGATATGTTAATGGATTGGTTGAGATGGTTGATATGGATTGTGTTGGTGACAGCGGAATGTGTTTTTAGGAGCAAGGGCTTGACTTTATCACACCCGAATGGTTTGTGAATGGCTTGAAGGAGGAGCAAGGGTTCGACTTTCTTCAAGGGGTAAATGATGCAGAGAAGGAGTTGCAAAAGAGTTTAAACAAGAGAATGAGATAACTCAACTGGTTCTTATTTTAATTTCTACATAAATAATTGCAAAAGAGTTTAAATAGGAGAGCTCGCTTGACACTGGCTCTCCCTACCCTATTTAACAACCGGATGCCATCATGCAATGATAAAGCTCACTCCAATAATAATAATAACTATTAAAAAATAAATGTAGGAAATAATGATAGTAATAATAATACTATGAATTAAGAATAAATCCTAGCCCAAGAAGGACACCATGGTCTAGGTCATAGTGGATTCGTGATATTCTGGCTTAGGACTAGGTAGGATCACACCACTTGTTCCATGTATCGACAAAGAAAATGCATTAAGTCTCTAACACCTTAAATGGGCCGAAATAGAAAATGTTGGCCCATTTGGCCCACATGCTATACTCCTTAACGTCTTCAACTAAGTACAATTATAAGGATTCTCCATTAATATTTGTTTAATGTATCGACAAAGAAAGTGTATTCGGCCTCTAGCACCCTTGATGGGGCAAAATATAAGCGTTGGTTCCTTTGGCCCAAATGAATCTTATTCTCATTAACGCCTTCAACTAAGTACAAGTAAAAGGATTCTTGACTCATACTTGTTCCATCTATCGACAAAGAAAGTGTATTGGGCCTCTAACACCCTTAATGAGCTGAAATAGAGAACACTGGCCGATTTGGCCTAAATGAAGCTTATTCTCATTAACATATTTGACTAAGTACAATTATAAGCGTTCTCTACTAGTACTTGTTCCATGTATCGACAAAGAAAGTGTATTAGACCTCTAACACCCTTAATGAGCCGAAATAGAAAACATTGATCTATTTGGCCCACATGAAGCTTTTCTCATTAACGTCTTTGACTAAGACTCCGTTTGGTTAGTCTTATTTGTTACTTATAAAGACTTTATTTTATAAAAGTACTTTTCTTGTTTTCGAAAAACATGTAATCAATTATCTTTTATTTTATCTTTTTTACTCTAATTTATCAAAAAAATACACGTAAAAAGTACTTTTTAACCAAACAAACTTATCCCTAAAACCCTCCTTATACAGAATAAACTTCTTTATAAGTACACAAGCCTAACAAATCTTAAGTAGAATTATAAGAATCCTCGACTCATACTTGTGCCATGTATCAGCAGAGAAAGTGTATTGGGCCTCTAACACCCTTAATGGGTCAAAAAAGATAACACTGGTCCATTTGGGCCAAACGAAGCTTATTCTTATTGATATCTTTGACTTAGTATAATTATAAGGTTTGTCGACTATACTTGTTCTGTGTATCAACAAAGAAAGTGTATTGGGTCTCCAACACCCTTAAAAGGCCACAATAGAAAACGTTAGTCCATTTGCCCCAATGAAGCTTATTCTCATTGTCGTCTTCAACTAAGTGCAATTATAAGAATTCTCCACTCATACTTGTCCTGTGTATAGATTAAGAAAGTGTATTGGCCTCTAATATCTTTAATGGGTTGAAACAGAAAAACATGGCCCATTTGGCCTATATGAAGCTTATTCTCATTATCATCTTTGACTAAGTACAATTGTAAGGATTCTCGTCTTATACTTGTTTCATGTATCGGCTAAGAGAGTGTAGTGGTCTCTAACACCCTTGATGGGCCGATATACAAAACATTGACTCAGTTGGAAAAAATGAAGCTTATTTTCATTAATGGCTTCAACTAAGTACAATTATAAGCATTCTTGACTAATGCTTGTTTTGTGTATCGACAAAGAAAGTGTATTACGCCTCTAACATTCTTAATGTGCCGAAATAGAAAACGTTGGCCCATTTTCTCCAAATGAAGCTTATTCTTATTCACGTCTTCGACTAAGTACAATTATATGGATCATCCACTCATACTTGTTCCATGCATCGAATAAGAAAGTATATTGCACCACATGAACATAGTAAAACTTGGTATTAACATGGTATGTTTTGATTGCACTAGATTAACATAGTAAGATTCGATTTCACCATATTAACATAGTAAGACTCAATTGTACCATATTAATATAGTAAGATTTGATTGCACCACATTAACATATTACTACAATTTATCGGATTCATTGGATATATAACATATATAAGCTCAAAACATCTAAACATTACAAGAAGTTTAGTTAACCAATTATATTACCGTTCGCATGTTATTGTAGCGCCGAAATGAAATACATGCAAAATATCACAAAACTGCATATTCTTTTTTGTTCTAACATTTTTTTAGAAGTAAGAAAGTGATTATATATGGAGAAGCTACTATCTGAATCTTAGAGCATCATTGCGGATGAGAGCACAAAGCTCTAAATCTTCACGCCACATCAATTCGAAGGGGCCAAATCCAAGCTTAGCAACACGGTTTGTGAAAAGTAGAAATCTACAAAAGAATGCATATAAAAAAGAATATCGACGATAATCATTTCGATCTCCCAAAGACACGGTCACCTGCCTTGAAGAATATTAATTAGGCAAACTTTATCTCCTTCAACTTCAATAAAGGGTAGATTGAGTTGTCGAGCATTTCTAATTGCTAAATGCAGCGTAGAAGCTTCTGAGCACAAAAATGAGGTTGGTTTTGTTTTTTTTATTACCCAATTGTAGGAAGTCACCTTTTTCATTTATGATGACAAACCAATAGTTATAGTTCCATCTAAAAGCAACTGAACATCAAAGATAAGTTTAAGATAATTGGTCTAGATATTATCTAGCTGATATTTTCTTACCTTAGGAGGCGCTTTGTCGTAGGCCTTCTGCAATCGTAAATCAGAATCATCCAGTAAATTCTTACTACTACTCCAATTATTTCTAAGTGTTAATATATTCCGGTAGGTTCTTAATTGTGCCGCTAAGGTTTGTATGAAAGAGGTTTTGGTTCCTTGAAGTCTAAATACCCACCATGTGGTCGCCAAAATAACCATCTCTTTTTTACTTAAATTATATCTCATGTTTAGTTAGGACTTATCAATGTCTCGTGTTAGTCAAACTTATTTGAGACATAATATTCGCAACATAAAGATTTTGGATTCGAATTCAGATTTGGTTTAATAAAAGAAGAGATGGATCGAGTCTTCCATTGGGTTTGTGCATGCATCACATGCTAATGGAACACGGAAATGTTTTTGAAGGAGTTTAGTTTTAGTGGGTAGTCCATCCATGCTTAGTTTCCATAAAAAATTCTTCACCTTTGTTATAACATCTTCAAATAGGCATATAAAACAACAATGAGAAAAATAATGCCAAAAAATGCTTAAAACCTCATTAATTAAAATTTAGGAGAAATGTTTCGTTTCTCACATACAGAAACAGAAACAGAACATTTCTGAAACATAATTTCCGTATTACAGAAACGAAACATTTGAAAGTGCGATGTTAGTAATATTGAAGTGTGATGTTTAAATGCTATGAAGTTTTATTTAAAATTAAACCGACACGAATCTAACTATGAAAAAAACAATATTTTTGTCCAATTAAAGTGAGAGATATAAGAATAGAAGCTTAATTAGGTGAGGACTACATAGTCTGTGCGGACTAAGGTAGTGCACCAGTGTATTATTGGATAGTGCACTACTAGAAAGTGTACTAGTGTACTATATGGAGCGCACTTGGTAGTTCTCTCGGGAGTGCACAAGCAGTGCACTTGGTAGTGTACTCAAAACTTAGGAGTGCACCATTAGTATGATGAGTGTACAAGTGCATTATTGAGAAGTGCACCCTAGTGTACCGAGTATTGCACCAGTACACTACTGAGAAGTGCACCCTAGTGTATTGAGTAGTGCACCAGTGCACTAATTGGAAGTATACCGGTAGTGCACTCGCAAGTGGACCAGTAGTGTACCGAGTAGTGCACTTGATAGTGTATTTGGGAGTGCATCAATAATATGTTAAAAAGTGCATCAATTGTGATGAGTCCATATAGTTCGCACGAAAAGTTAATCTGCCCCGATAATTGTTTTTCTATAAGAATATATTAGGAAAAGTTTATTTGAAAAGTGAAATACTTGGTAAAATTCAAAAACTAGTTTTAGTTTGTACATTTGCCCGTAACCAGAATTTCTTCGGGGTCAAGATAAAAGAGAAATTGTTTGCATAGCAAGAAAGTTCACCACCCTTTTGTTCATTTGCTTGTCCCTTACCAGTTACCACGATTACTGCTCAAAACTTTTCCGAAGGTTAACTCCTCTCTCTCCTTTCTCCGGTTCTCCCATTTCTCTCTATCTCCTTTGCTTATTCTTCTTCTATGGCGGACGGACGAACTCCGGACGCTCAGGCGCCACCTCTTGGCCAGACGTTGATCCCTATAGTCAATAAGCTACAAGACATATGCGCGCAGTCGGGAATCTCACCGCCGATCCATCTCCCTCAAGTGGCGGTCGTCGGAAGCCAGAGCAGTGGAAAATCAAGCGTCTTAGAAGCTCTTGTCGGCCGCGATTTCCTCCCTAGAGGCTGCGACATTTGCACTCGCTGCCCCCTCGTGTTGCAGCTCGTCCAGACGAAGCGTGGCGCCGATGGCTCCGAGGCGCAGGAGTACGGCGAGTTCTTGCATATTCCTGGGAGGAAGATATATGACTTCTCTGAGATTCGCAGTGAAATTGAGGTAGATTGAGAAATTTGATCCAATTTTGTGCTTAGTCTCTTGTGTGATTTGAGAAAGAGGAGGTTCGGTTGGCATATTGAACACACCTGTTGTTATTTGGCAATTAATTTGATCACAGTTGTCACCGTTTTTCTTCTCCTTATATAAAAGCTTTCTAGCTAGAATTTCTGCTATAATTGTCAGGTCATCCTTTATTTTCATCTGTTACAGTAACATAAGCTTCTTTTGATTCCAAATCTACTTGGAACTTGAGAGCATAGGCTTTAATTTCACAATGTTACCATGCGCTATGCGCCTAGCTTATTCAGCTATTAGAAGAAATTTATACCTTAACTAGATACCTTAACTAGAGACCTGATGTTTAATCACTTAAGCAGATGCCTGAACTATGGAGAATCGTGATTTGTGGTTGCCTACCATTTTATTCAGCTTTGAGGATGTTTTAAAAATTGTTTTTGCTGCTTGAGTACTTTCTCTCCTTAGTTGTGCTGTTGTTTGTAAAATTGTGTAGCTTGGCCATTGCAAATTCAAAATGTTAACTTTTGCTAGCCTGTAAGGTTTGTGTATATGCAGACCTGACGCTGTGGTCATTTTATGGCTCAGTCATATTCTAGTCATGAGTAGTTCTATTCCACATAGGCTCTGTAAATCTTGAGTTCTGACATACATCCTGCTCCCCTTTCCTTTCAAAGGCTGAGACAAGAAGAGAAGCTGGAGCAAACAAAGGCATTTCTGACAGGCCAATACGCTTAACTATCTACTCACCAAATGTTCTTGATATCACTTTGGTAGATTTGCCAGGCATTACAAGGGTTCCAGTTGGTGACCAACCTTCTGATATAGAAGCACGTATCCGCACAGTGATACTGAACTACATAAAGCCTCGAAGTTGTCTAATATTAGCAGTTACTCCAGCGAATTCAGATTTGGCAAATTCAGATGCTCTTCAGATTGCAGGAAATGTTGACCCTGATGGTACACATTCCTCTATACTTCAAAGCCTGCATTGTTTGTCTTTTCTGAGCTTGTCTTCCTAAATTATGATCCATCTGCTTGCAGGAAGTCGCACTATTGGTGTGATCACAAAGGTTCGGTGGATACAAATCCAAATTTTCATTGAATTATTATGGAAACTTGCAGTTTCTTGCTTAGCTGACACTGGAGAGCTCTTAAATTGCTCATGTGTTTCAGCTGGATATAATGGACAGAGGTACTGATGCCCGAAATTACTTACTTGGAAAAGTCATCCCTCTCCGTCTTGGGTATATAGGTGTTGTGAACCGCAGCCAAGAGGTATGTACTTCTCTATTCGACAAATTGTTTAATTTAAAAATGTCAAGTATGATATAAAAATTGTTTTTGTTTCTGCAGTAGCATAATCATGTTGGCGTTGGTTGTCTGAATTGATCTTTCTTTAAATACCATGTTAGGTGACTTACAGGAAATGGTTAATTTTATTATATGGGAACTATTAAAGGATTTGAATGAATTTTTGGTTTTACAACCTGATATTTTAAAGAAAACTGTAATTGCTCCAAGGGCTTTATGTTACTGTTTCTTATTTTGTATCTAGCACTGTAGTCTTTGGGCTAGTATGGATGCCCGGTCCTTTTTTTATTGCATAAGGATTTTCAATGTCCAATATGAACTGTTGGTGACAAAATGCATGTTTGAATTGCTTTGCAGGATATCAAGCTTCAAAGAAGCATTAAGGATGCTCTTGTTGCTGAGGAGAAATTCTTTCGAAGTCATCCTGTATGAAAATATTGTCAATAATATGTTTTCACATATATGTATGCTACCATTATTATGGTTCACCAACTTGTTACTTCTTCTCTTGTGCACTAGCTGCTATCATGCTCATTAGATTATATGCTCTGAAACAGGTGTATGTAGGACTTATTGACCGTTGTGGAGTCCCACAGCTGGCAAAGAAGCTAAATCAGGTGATAATCTTGAGCGTTCACGTTCTGTGTTTTGCAACTTTATATTATTGCTTTTCCTGACAGATTTTATGTACAGATTTTAGTCCAACATATCAGAGAACATCTCCCAGAGCTGAAATCTCGCATAAGTTCACAATTGATTTCAGTAACAAAGGAGTACGCTAGCTACGGAGAGCTTAAAGAATCTGAGGTAAGCTATGTTTAGTTTTGCTGATTTTGCTTACTTGCTGTGGCTTCATGAGAAAAAGTGTTTAGTTGATGGGATCTGAATAAATCCAACCAGTGATGCTAAAAATTGTACTTCAGTTTCTCTGTCATCTTAATTATAGAAACATTCTCACAATACTTTACCTTCATAAAGCTTATTGTGAGTCTGATGTATCTACTGGTTTTTACAGTAATTGTTTTTAAATCTCTACTGAGAATAGTGTCTTTCTGTATGACATGCTTGGTTTAAATGAATGAATTGGTTGCCAATATAACTTGCTAATTTGATATTTTTTGTTCCATATGATGTCAGGATGGCCGAGGAACACTTGTATTAAATATCCTGTCAAAATATGCAGAAGGTACCACGTTAGATTCTCTTGGTTCATTCTACTATTTTTTTGCTTTTTTAGGCCTTTTCATATTTTCGATGTTGCATTTCTAATATGGCAGTTTCATACCGATTCTTATGTCTTTTATGTTTTTCTTTGTATGTGGCTTTTTTTTAATGGACTAACATTAGCATACGTTACAGCTTTTTCTTCGTTGGTGGAGGGGAAGAGCCAAGAAATGTCAACATCAGAGCTCTCTGGTGGGGCCAGAATCCATTATATATTTCAATCCATTTTTGTCAGAAGTCTGGAGGTATAATTGCTGCCTCTTGGATATTCAACAGTGGTCACTGTAAATCTGTATGGACTTAAGGATTGTTAATTAATTTGATAAAAAATAGTTCCCCAATGCCAGCATATTATTATAGTTTCATGGTTATCTTTTTTTATCATATAGGTTTCTTTGTCCTAGCTCATGAAGCTGTTGGCTTTCTTTTGATATTTTGTATGTTTTTTTAACCGCAGTGTTTGGAGATCTCTCAAAATATATCTAGCTGGTCAACTTTCCATCATCTTTCTGTGGCTCAGTGCATGTTTTTAGTATTTTTATGCTCTAGTCAGGAACTCATATTTTTATTTCTTTCGAGTTCGTCTTAGTGTATGGTTATGAAGAGGATTTGCTACTGTTAGTTACTGCACCGAGTGCTATAATGGGACTTATTCTTTCCTTCAGGAGGTGGAACCTTGTGAGGGCATTTCAGATGAAGATATCCGAATTACCATACATAATGCACGAGGTCCAAGGTCTGCCTTATTTGCCCTAGAGGTATGTTTTTTACCTTATCTTTTGGGTAATGCAGGGGTGATGGAATGTGCAGTATATATACTATTAGATCTGCATATCAAAAAGTAATTAACATTGTTTATCTTTTTGCATCCCGCATCTCTTGTTGGGTGAAAACTGAGTATGCTGTAATTTAAGTGAGAGTCCTTGATTTTGATATGCTAGAAGGCTATTATTTTTACTCTTAAAAAAGCAGATGAAAATGCATTGTTGTAGGCCCCATTTGAAGTGCTAGTCCGGAAACAAATAGCTCGTCTGTTGGACCCAAGTCTCCAGTGTGCGAGATTTATATACAATGAATTAATAAAGGTAGGATTGATAGATCCAACATTTCTTTTTGTTTCTGTAAGTCAGTACTAAGTATATCTTTCAAATTTCAGATGAGTCACCATTCTATGATCAGTGAACTGCATCGCTTTCCTGTATTGAAAAGACAAATTGATGAAGTTGCAGGACAGTTTTTACGAGAAAATCTTCAACCTGCAGAGAGTATTGTTGCACATTTTGTTGAAATGGAGGTATGTAAACACAGTATTCTTGAAGTAATAAAATTTACTTCGACGCGGTAGGTAAATACTACTATTTAAAATGACAGTGAACTAATTCATTGTCAGGATTGAAAGAATGATATGTCGAGCTCACGTAACAAAAAGTGAAGTAAGTTACACAGGAAACTAAAAACTAAGAAAGAATAATAAATAACACTGGTTTCATTGCCAGTTATGAAATTTCATTAAGACTAGTTTCATTTTGTAAAAAATGCAAAGATTGCATGTTTCTAAATGGGTTTCTTCTGTTTGCAGATGGACTATATAAACACTTCACACCCTAATTTCATTGGTGGAATGCAAGCTCTGCAAGAAGCAGAGCGACATGTCAATTCTGTTAGAGGATCAAATCTAGCTCCTAGACAAAGGGTATTCATTCTGCTTGTTAATGGTCTTCTGATTGATCCATTTGGTTAAGAATACATATTATTTAGTGTATCTCTCTCCTTAGGATGGTAAAGAACCAGATTTAATGCAACCTGAAAGGACTTCCCAGTCTAGATCTCTTGTTGTTAGATCTGCAGCAAGCGGAATTAAGAAGTCTCTCTCGAATGGAATGATTCCGGATCAGGTATACTGAATTTCTGTTGATATAGGGTAAACTTTTTTTTAACCGTTTCAGTATTCCAAGCGTTATTGTGTTGTTGTGTCTAAACTTTCATCCATTTCAAATAGGGAGCACATGTAAATGGTGACGTGGAGAAAAGTCGAGCTAGTGGTAAAGTGACTATATTTCCCTTTTATTTTGGAATCAGCACTCTTTGTCTCCTTTCAACTCTTTGTCTACATAACTCATATGCTTCTATCCTAAATATAATCCCTTCAATCCAACATAATTGTCATTTTAGACCATAGAATTTGATTCAAATTACTTCGTTTTAGCAACTTCTATTACAGTTTTCATTTCGCAATTCAATAATTAGATGTCAGGTTATTGGTTTCTACAGATTTCTCATCTTCCAGCCAATAAAACTACATAGAATATGCATATGACATCATCTTTTTCCAAATTAGAGTAAATGGACAAAATCTTTTGAGTTATTTTGACGAGTTTAAGAAATAATATTTTTTTCTTGTGTGATTTTTTCTAAAACAACAGTTAAATTGAATTAGATGGAGCATTAAAAAACGATGCTTCACTAGGGACACGGAATATTCACAGTCATGAGTACAGGATTTGAAATACCGAAAGTGCAAGAAAAGTGATATATGAATATATGAGTAATGTATGTGCAAGTGAACTTTTTGGCAAAGAAGCGTACTTTCTTCAAATAAGGATCCTTTTTCTTAATTCTTAAATAAGTTTGACATTGGATTTTCTTTTTGATTATCCAGTTAATACTTTGTTAACATATTTCTGTGTGATTCTTAATTTTAAAATACAGCGAGTTCTATGTGGGGGATCACATCAATTTTCAGCTCAAGAGAGAATCGAGCATCATCAAGAGAGGTTTCATCTAATGAAACAGCTTATGGCTCCGAATATCCTTCAACAACCATTCATTTGAAAGAGGTCCTTAACCGTTGCTCTAAAATATTACTCTATTGATCATAATACCTAATTGCTTTACAAAAAACTCATGTATTAGAATTTGTTCTTGTCAGCCACCCACAATCTTGAAGTCTTCAGACACCCCTTCAGATCAAGAGGCTATTGAAATGGAAGCCACCAAGAGACTGATGTCATCTTATTTCGACATAGTTAGGAAAAATATCGAGGACTTCGTACCCAAAGCTATCATGCACTTCTTGGTTAGTGCTTTCCTAAAAATTTATTCTCTTTATAAATTTGATCTGCTACAAGTCCCACTTGTACGTTTACTTCTTGTTTACTTATACAGGTTAACCACACAAAGCGTGAGCTCCATAATGTCTTGATAGAAAAACTTTACAGGTGAAGTAGCAGATGTTGTGCTGCTTGCAAAAATTAATAAACTATGTCTTATTTGGGTTGTTAATTGATGTTTGTTTACTATTGTGTGTAAAACAGAGAGAACCTATTTGCTGACATGCTAAAGGAACCAGAGGAGGTGGCAGTTAAGAGAAAGCGTGCTCGAGAAGCCCTACGTGTTCTCCAACAAGCATTTCAGGTGATCTATCTACAATCATTTATTTAGGAATAGCAAAATTATAGTTATTCTTGTTGATGCTGTTTAATTTGCTAAAAATACAACTAAAATTCTAGTTAGCACGTTAATTTTAGCTTTAGCATTGATGATGCCCATACTGTAAAACATGGATTTAACAATCTACACCTTTTGCCCTCATCCTTGCTACCCTTAATTTTATTCTCTGTCCCGAAATCTTGTAGGTGCAAATAAATTTTATGGTGTAAAATGAGAACAAATGTAAATAATCGGATTATTTTAAGAAAATGTAAGCTGGAGGCCCAAAAATGCATGCCAATAAAAATGCAAGTTGGATTCTCTTTTATGCATCTGTATTTTACCTGCATTTTTAACACATTAGCATGCACTTTTAACATATAAACATGCATTCTCAACACATAAACTTGCATTTTGATTAAAAATAAAAGCGCATGCTTATGTGCAAAAAGTGCATGCTAATGTGTTAAAACTGCATGCAAAATATATACATGCATAAAAAGGCCCCTGACATACATTTTTATTTACATGCATTTTTGAGTTTCCAACTTACATTTTTATTGACGTGCATTTTTTGGCCTCCGGCTTGCATTTTCTTGAAATGTTTGACGATCTAGATTTATTCGCATTTTACACCGTAAGCGTTGTTTGCACCCGAACCGCATCCATATATATATATTTCAAAAGTTGCACTTCCATTAGTTTCCCATTTCTGTCCTTTGCTTTTATTACCTTTTAAAATAAAGGTAACGTATAACGAAGAATTTAGCGACAAAATAAAGGTTTGAATTTACTAATTAGGATCATCAAGATTGACTTTGATATCTGCTAGTATTTTAATATTATTATTTTGGTAAATGTAATCTTTCTGCCTTGTCTTGCAAATGCGTCAATTGAGTATATGCATCTGATATTTCTTTTTTGTCAATGTCTATTATTCTATGATTTTGTAGACATTAGATGAATTGCCGCTTGAAGTGGAGAACGTTGAAAAGGGACACAGCTTCGGCACTGACTCGATAGGGTTGCCTAGAACTCGCGGCATGCCATCCTCATCCTTCTACACCACATTCTCTAGATGAATAGTCACTCAAGAACACAACTTCTATTCATTGCCATATACCCCATACAAGTATATCTTCATTAGACTATTCCTCTTTGTACAAGTCCTGAAGATAAACATAACAGCTGTTTGGCAAACGCAAGAGTTCTAGATGGGCAGTAATTCAGACCTGCAGCTATTCGTTTGACCTACCTATACATCAGCATAGTACACATGCTTGTTTGATTTTTCTGCCAAAGGTTTTGCTTTCCATTTTGCTTTTGCCTTCACTTATCCAGTTTT
>NW_027370358.1:0-36473 GCF_046119375.1 Phyllobates terribilis | reverse complement strand
GAAATTTTTTGCTTTTTCCTGTTAATCCTAGCATGATAAAGAAGATTCAAAGAGAGTGAGATGCCAGCTCCTTTCATTCAGTCAGTAGCTTCAAACATTTCTGGTATATGAAAAACGTTTTTCAATGGCAAAAATCAATGAATATTGTAAATGCACAAACAGTAATATCTCCACATTGCAAGGTGCAATTCTGAAATTTTTTGCTTTTTCCTGCTAATCCTAGCATGATAAAGAAGATTCAAAGAGAGTGAGATGCCAGCTCCTTTCATTCAGTCAGTAGCTTCAAACATTTCTGGTATATGAAAAACATGTTTTTCAATGGCAAAAATCAATGAATATTGTAAATGCACAAACAGTAATATCTCCACATTGCACGGTGCAATTCTGAAATTTTTAGCTTTTTCCTGTTAATCCTAGCATGATAAAGAAGATTCAAAGAGAGTGAGATGCCAGCTCCTTTCATTCAGTCAGTAGCTTCAAACATTTCTGGTATATGAAAAACATGTTTTTCAATGGCAAAAATCAATGAATATTGTAAATGCACAAACAGTAATATCTCCACATTGCAAGGTGCAATTCTGAAATTTTTTGCTTTTTCCTGCTAATCCTAGCATGATAAAGAAGATTCAAAGAGAGTGAGATGCCAGCTCCTTTCATTCAGTCAGTAGCTTCAAACATTTCTGGTATATGAAAAACATGTTTTTCAATGGCAAAAATCAATGAATATTGTAAATGCACAAACAGTAATATCTCCACATTGCACGGTGCAATTCTGAAATTTTTAGCTTTTTCCTGTTAATCCTAGCATGATAAAGAAGATTCAAAGAGAGTGAGATGCCAGCTCCTTTCATTCAGTCAGTAGCTTCAAACATTTCTGGTATATGAAAAACATGTTTTTCAATGGCAAAAATCAATGAATATTGTAAATGCACAAACAGTAATATCTCCACATTGCAAGGTGCAATTCTGAAATTTTTTGCTTTTTCCTGTTAATCCTAGCATGATAAAGAAGATTCAAAGAGAGTGAGATGCCAGCTCCTTTCATTCAGTCAGTAGCTTCAAACATTTCTGGTATATGAAAAACATGTTTTTCAATGGCAAAAATCAATGAATATTGTAAATGCACAAACAGTAATATCTCCACATTGCACGGTGCAATTCTGAAATTTTTAGCTTTTTCCTGTTAATCCTAGCATGATAAAGAAGATTCAAAGAGAGTGAGATGCCAGCTCCTTTCATTCAGTCAGTAGCTTCAAACATTTCTGGTATATGAAAAACATGTTTTTCAATGGCAAAAATCAATGAATATTGTAAATGCACAAACAGTAATATCTCCACATTGCACGGTGCAATTCTGAAATTTTTAGCTTTTTCCTGTTAATCCTAGCATGATAAAGAAGATTCAAAGAGAGTGAGATGCCAGCTCCTTTCATTCAGTCAGTAGCTTCAAACATTTCTGGTATATGAAAAACATGTTTTTCAATGGCAAAAATCAATGAATATTGTAAATGCACAAACAGTAATATCTCCACATTGCACGGTGCAATTCTGAAATTTTTAGCTTTTTCCTGTTAATCCTAGCATGATAAAGAAGATTCAAAGAGAGTGAGATGCCAGCTCCTTTCATTCAGTCAGTAGCTTCAAACATTTCTGGTATATGAAAAACATGTTTTTCAATGGCAAAAATCAATGAATATTGTAAATGCAAACAGTAATATCTCCACATTGCAAGGTGCAATTCTGAAATTTTTTGCTTTTTCCTGCTAATCCTAGCATGATAAAGAAGATTCAAAGAGAGTGAGATGCCAGCTCCTTTCATTCAGTCAGTAGCTTCAAACATTTCTGGTATATGAAAAACATGTTTTTCAATGGCAAAAATCAATGAATATTGTAAATGCACAAACAGTAATATCTCCACATTGCAAGGTGCAATTCTGAAATTTTTTGCTTTTTCCTGCTAATCCTAGCATGATAAAGAAGATTCAAAGAGAGTGAGATGCCAGCTCCTTTCATTCAGTCAGTAGCTTCAAACATTTCTGGTATATGAAAAACGTTTTTCAATGTCAAAAATCAATGAATATTGTAAATGCACAAACAGTAATATCTCCACATTGCACGGTGCAATTCTGAAATTTTTAGCTTTTTCCTGTTAATCCTAGCTTGATAAAGAAGATTCAAAGAGAGTGAGATGCCAGCTCCTTTCATTCAGTCAGTAGCTTCAAACATTTCTGGTATATGAAAAACATGTTTTTCAATGGCAAAAATCAATGAATATTGTAAATGCACAAACAGTAATATCTCCACATTGCAAGGTGCAATTCTGAAATTTTTTGCTTTTTCCTGTTAATCCTAGCATGATAAAGAAGATTCAAAGAGAGTGAGATGCCAGCTCCTTTCATTCAGTCAGTAGCTTCAAACATTTCTGGTATATGAAAAACATGTTTTTCAATGGCAAAAATCAATGAATATTGTAAATGCACAAACAGTAATATCTCCACATTGCACGGTGCAATTCTGAAATTTTTAGCTTTTTCCTGTTAATCCTAGCATGATAAAGAAGATTCAAAGAGAGTGAGATGCCAGCTCCTTTCATTCAGTCAGTAGCTTCAAACATTTCTGGTATATGAAAAACGTTTTTCAATGGCAAAAATCAATGAATATTGTAAATGCACAAACAGTAATATCTCCACATTGCACGGTGCAATTCTGAAATTTTTAGCTTTTTCCTGTTAATCCTAGCATGATAAAGAAGATTCAAAGAGAGTGAGATGCCAGCTCCTTTCATTCAGTCAGTAGCTTCAAACATTTCTGGTATATGAAAAACATGTTTTTCAATGGCAAAAATCAATGAATATTGTAAATGCACAAACAGTAATATCTCCACATTGCACGGTGCAATTCTGAAATTTTTAGCTTTTTCCTGTTAATCCTAGCATGATAAAGAAGATTCAAAGAGAGTGAGATGCCAGCTCCTTTCATTCAGTCAGTAGCTTCAAACATTTCTGGTATATGAAAAACATGTTTTTCAATGGCAAAAATCAATGAATATTGTAAATGCAAACAGTAATATCTCCACATTGCAAGGTGCAATTCTGAAATTTTTTGCTTTTTCCTGCTAATCCTAGCATGATAAAGAAGATTCAAAGAGAGTGAGATGCCAGCTCCTTTCATTCAGTCAGTAGCTTCAAACATTTCTGGTATATGAAAAACATGTTTTTCAATGGCAAAAATCAATGAATATTGTAAATGCACAAACAGTAATATCTCCACATTGCAAGGTGCAATTCTGAAATTTTTTGCTTTTTCCTGCTAATCCTAGCATGATAAAGAAGATTCAAAGAGAGTGAGATGCCAGCTCCTTTCATTCAGTCAGTAGCTTCAAACATTTCTGGTATATGAAAAACGTTTTTCAATGTCAAAAATCAATGAATATTGTAAATGCACAAACAGTAATATCTCCACATTGCACGGTGCAATTCTGAAATTTTTAGCTTTTTCCTGTTAATCCTAGCATGATAAAGAAGATTCAAAGAGAGTGAGATGCCAGCTCCTTTCATTCAGTCAGTAGCTTCAAACATTTCTGGTATATGAAAAACATGTTTTTCAATGGCAAAAATCAATGAATATTGTAAATGCACAAACAGTAATATCTCCACATTGCAAGGTGCAATTCTGAAATTTTTTGCTTTTTCCTGTTAATCCTAGCATGATAAAGAAGATTCAAAGAGAGTGAGATGCCAGCTCCTTTCATTCAGTCAGTAGCTTCAAACATTTCTGGTGTATGAAAAACATGTTTTTCAATGGCAAAAATCAATGAATATTGTAAATGCACAAACAGTAATATCTCCACATTGCACGGTGCAATTCTGAAATTTTTAGCTTTTTCCTGTTAATCCTAGCATGATAAAGAAGATTCAAAGAGAGTGAGATGCCAGCTCCTTTCATTCAGTCAGTAGCTTCAAACATTTCTGGTATATGAAAAACATGTTTTTCAATGGCAAAAATCAATGAATATTGTAAATGCACAAACAGTAATATCTCCACATTGCACGGTGCAATTCTGAAATTTTTAGCTTTTTCCTGTTAATCCTAGCATGATAAAGAAGATTCAAAGAGAGTGAGATGCCAGCTCCTTTCATTCAGTCAGTAGCTTCAAACATTTCTGGTATATGAAAAACATGTTTTTCAATGGCAAAAATCAATGAATATTGTAAATGCACAAACAGTAATATCTCCACATTGCAAGGTGCAATTCTGAAATTTTTTGCTTTTTCCTGCTAATCCTAGCATGATAAAGAAGATTCAAAGAGAGTGAGATGCCAGCTCCTTTCATTCAGTCAGTAGCTTCAAACATTTCTGGTATATGAAAAACATGTTTTTCAATGGCAAAAATCAATGAATATTGTAAATGCACAAACAGTAATATCTCCACATTGCACGGTGCAATTCTGAAATTTTTAGCTTTTTCCTGTTAATCCTAGCATGATAAAGAAGATTCAAAGAGAGTGAGATGCCAGCTCCTTTCATTCAGTCAGTAGCTTCAAACATTTCTGGTATATGAAAAACATGTTTTTCAATGGCAAAAATCAATGAATATTGTAAATGCACAAACAGTAATATCTCCACATTGCAAGGTGCAATTCTGAAATTTTTTGCTTTTTCCTGTTAATCCTAGCATGATAAAGAAGATTCAAAGAGAGTGAGATGCCAGCTCCTTTCATTCAGTCAGTAGCTTCAAACATTTCTGGTATATGAAAAACATGTTTTTCAATGGCAAAAATCAATGAATATTGTAAATGCACAAACAGTAATATCTCCACATTGCACGGTGCAATTCTGAAATTTTTAGCTTTTTCCTGTTAATCCTAGCATGATAAAGAAGATTCAGAGTGAGATGCCAGCTCCTTTCATTCAGTCAGTAGCTTCAAACATTTCTGGTATATGAAAAACATGTTTTTCAATGGCAAAAATCAATGAATATTGTAAATGCACAAACAGTAATATCTCCACATTGCAAGGTGCAATTCTGAAATTTTTTGCTTTTTCCTGCTAATCCTAGCATGATAAAGATTCAAAGAGAGTGAGATGCCAGCTCCTTTCATTCAGTCAGTAGCTTCAAACATTTCTGGTATATGAAAAACATGTTTTTCAATGGCAAAAATCAATGAATATTGTAAATGCACAAACAGTAATATCTCCACATTGCACGGTGCAATTCTGAAATTTTTAGCTTTTTCCTGTTAATCCTAGCATGATAAAGAAGATTCAAAGAGAGTGAGATGCCAGCTCCTTTCATTCAGTCAGTAGCTTCAAACATTTCTGGTATATGAAAAACATGTTTTTCAATGGCAAAAATCAATGAATATTGTAAATGCACAAACAGTAATATCTCCACATTGCACGGTGCAATTCTGAAATTTTTAGCTTTTTCCTGTTAATCCTAGCATGATAAAGAAGATTCAAAGAGAGTGAGATGCCAGCTCCTTTCATTCAGTCAGTAGCTTCAAACATTTCTGGTATATGAAAAACATGTTTTTCAATGGCAAAAATCAATGAATATTGTAAATGCACAAACAGTAATATCTCCACATTGCACGGTGCAATTCTGAAATTTTTAGCTTTTTCCTGTTAATCCTAGCATGATAAAGAAGATTCAAAGAGAGTGAGATGCCAGCTCCTTTCATTCAGTCAGTAGCTTCAAACATTTCTGGTATATGAAAAACATGTTTTTCAATGGCAAAAATCAATGAATATTGTAAATGCAAACAGTAATATCTCCACATTGCAAGGTGCAATTCTGAAATTTTTTGCTTTTTCCTGCTAATCCTAGCATGATAAAGAAGATTCAAAGAGAGTGAGATGCCAGCTCCTTTCATTCAGTCAGTAGCTTCAAACATTTCTGGTATATGAAAAACATGTTTTTCAATGGCAAAAATCAATGAATATTGTAAATGCACAAACAGTAATATCTCCACATTGCAAGGTGCAATTCTGAAATTTTTTGCTTTTTCCTGCTAATCCTAGCATGATAAAGAAGATTCAAAGAGAGTGAGATGCCAGCTCCTTTCATTCAGTCAGTAGCTTCAAACATTTCTGGTATATGAAAAACGTTTTTCAATGTCAAAAATCAATGAATATTGTAAATGCACAAACAGTAATATCTCCACATTGCACGGTGCAATTCTGAAATTTTTAGCTTTTTCCTGTTAATCCTAGCATGATAAAGAAGATTCAAAGAGAGTGAGATGCCAGCTCCTTTCATTCAGTCAGTAGCTTCAAACATTTCTGGTATATGAAAAACATGTTTTTCAATGGCAAAAATCAATGAATATTGTAAATGCACAAACAGTAATATCTCCACATTGCAAGGTGCAATTCTGAAATTTTTTGCTTTTTCCTGTTAATCCTAGCATGATAAAGAAGATTCAAAGAGAGTGAGATGCCAGCTCCTTTCATTCAGTCAGTAGCTTCAAACATTTCTGGTGTATGAAAAACATGTTTTTCAATGGCAAAAATCAATGAATATTGTAAATGCACAAACAGTAATATCTCCACATTGCACGGTGCAATTCTGAAATTTTTAGCTTTTTCCTGTTAATCCTAGCATGATAAAGAAGATTCAAAGAGAGTGAGATGCCAGCTCCTTTCATTCAGTCAGTAGCTTCAAACATTTCTGGTATATGAAAAACATGTTTTTCAATGGCAAAAATCAATGAATATTGTAAATGCACAAACAGTAATATCTCCACATTGCACGGTGCAATTCTGAAATTTTTAGCTTTTTCCTGTTAATCCTAGCATGATAAAGAAGATTCAAAGAGAGTGAGATGCCAGCTCCTTTCATTCAGTCAGTAGCTTCAAACATTTCTGGTATATGAAAAACATGTTTTTCAATGGCAAAAATCAATGAATATTGTAAATGCACAAACAGTAATATCTCCACATTGCAAGGTGCAATTCTGAAATTTTTTGCTTTTTCCTGCTAATCCTAGCATGATAAAGAAGATTCAAAGAGAGTGAGATGCCAGCTCCTTTCATTCAGTCAGTAGCTTCAAACATTTCTGGTATATGAAAAACATGTTTTTCAATGGCAAAAATCAATGAATATTGTAAATGCACAAACAGTAATATCTCCACATTGCACGGTGCAATTCTGAAATTTTTAGCTTTTTCCTGTTAATCCTAGCATGATAAAGAAGATTCAAAGAGAGTGAGAAGCCAGCTCCTTTCATTCAGTCAGTAGCTTCAAACATTTCTGGTATATGAAAAACATGTTTTTCAATGGCAAAAATCAATGAATATTGTAAATGCACAAACAGTAATATCTCCACATTGCAAGGTGCAATTCTGAAATTTTTAGCTTTTTCCTGTTAATCCTAGCATGATAAAGAAGATTCAAAGAGAGTGAGATGCCAGCTCCTTTCATTCAGTCAGTAGCTTCAAACATTTCTGGTATATGAAAAACATGTTTTTCAATGGCAAAAATCAATGAATATTGTAAATGCACAAACAGTAATATCTCCACATTGCAAGGTGCAATTCTGAAATTTTTTGCTTTTTCCTGTTAATCCTAGCATGATAAAGAAGATTCAAAGAGAGTGAGATGCCAGCTCCTTTCATTCAGTCAGTAGCTTCAAACATTTCTGGTATATGAAAAACATGTTTTTCAATGGCAAAAATCAATGAATATTGTAAATGCACAAACAGTAATATCTCCACATTGCACGGTGCAATTCTGAAATTTTTAGCTTTTTCCTGTTAATCCTAGCATGATAAAGAAGATTCAAAGAGAGTGAGATGCCAGCTCCTTTCATTCAGTCAGTAGCTTCAAACATTTCTGGTATATGAAAAACATGTTTTTCAATGGCAAAAATCAATGAATATTGTAAATGCACAAACAGTAATATCTCCACATTGCAAGGTGCAATTCTGAAATTTTTTGCTTTTTCCTGTTAATCCTAGCATGATAAAGAAGATTCAAAGAGAGTGAGATGCCAGCTCCTTTCATTCAGTCAGTAGCTTCAAACATTTCTGGTATATGAAAAACATGTTTTTCAATGGCAAAAATCAATGAATATTGTAAATGCACAAACAGTAATATCTCCACATTGCACGGTGCAATTCTGAAATTTTTAGCTTTTTCCTGTTAATCCTAGCATGATAAAGAAGATTCAAAGAGAGTGAGATGCCAGCTCCTTTCATTCAGTCAGTAGCTTCAAACATTTCTGGTATATGAAAAACATGTTTTTCAATGGCAAAAATCAATGAATATTGTAAATGCACAAACAGTAATATCTCCACATTGCACGGTGCAATTCTGAAATTTTTAGCTTTTTCCTGTTAATCCTAGCATGATAAAGAAGATTCAAAGAGAGTGAGATGCCAGCTCCTTTCATTCAGTCAGTAGCTTCAAACATTTCTGGTATATGAAAAACATGTTTTTCAATGGCAAAAATCAATGAATATTGTAAATGCACAAACAGTAATATCTCCACATTGCAAGGTGCAATTCTGAAATTTTTTGCTTTTTCCTGCTAATCCTAGCATGATAAAGAAGATTCAAAGAGAGTGAGATGCCAGCTCCTTTCATTCAGTCAGTAGCTTCAAACATTTCTGGTATATGAAAAACATGTTTTTCAATGGCAAAAATCAATGAATATTGTAAATGCACAAACAGTAATATCTCCACATTGCAAGGTGCAATTCTGAAATTTTTTGCTTTTTCCTGCTAATCCTAGCATGATAAAGAAGATTCAAAGAGAGTGAGATGCCAAGCTCCTTTCATTGTCAGTAGCTTCAAACATTTCTGGTATATGAAAAACATGTTTTTCAATGGCAAAAATCAATGAATATTGTAAATGCACAAACAGTAATATCTCCACATTGCACGGTGCAATTCTGAAATTTTTAGCTTTTTCCTGTTAATCCTAGCATGATAAAGAAGATTCAAAGAGAGTGAGATGCCAGCTCCTTTCATTCAGTCAGTAGCTTCAAACATTTCTGGTATATGAAAAACATGTTTTTCAATGGCAAAAATCAATGAATATTGTAAATGCACAAACAGTAATATCTCCACATTGCACGGTGCAATTCTGAAATTTTTAGCTTTTTCCTGTTAATCCTAGCATGATAAAGAAGATTCAAAGAGAGTGAGATGCCAGCTCCTTTCATTCAGTCAGTAGCTTCAAACATTTCTGGTATATGAAAAACATGTTTTTCAATGGCAAAAATCAATGAATATTGTAAATGCACAAACAGTAATATCTCCACATTGCAAGGTGCAATTCTGAAATTTTTTGCTTTTTCCTGCTAATCCTAGCATGATAAAGAAGATTCAAAGAGAGTGAGATGCCAGCTCCTTTCATTCAGTCAGTAGCTTCAAACATTTCTGGTATATGAAAAACATGTTTTTCAATGGCAAAAATCAATGAATATTGTAAATGCACAAACAATAATATCTCCACATTGCACGATGCAATTCTGAAATTTTTAGCTTTTTCCTGTTAATCCTAGCATGATAAAGAAGATTCAAAGAGAGTGAGATGCCAGCTCCTTTCATTCAGTCAGTAGCTTCAAACATTTCTGGTATATGAAAAACATGTTTTTCAATGGCAAAAATCAATGAATATTGTAAATGCACAAACAGTAATATCTCCACATTGCAAGGTGCAATTCTGAAATTTTTTGCTTTTTCCTGTTAATCCTAGCATGATAAAGAAGATTCAAAGAGAGTGAGATGCCAGCTCCTTTCATTCAGTCAGTAGCTTCAAACATTTCTGGTACATGAAAAACATGTTTTTCAATGGCAAAAATCAATGAATATTGTAAATGCACAAACAGTAATATCTCCACATTGCAAGGTGCAATTCTGAAATTTTTTGCTTTTTCCTGCTAATCCTAGCATGATAAAGAAGATTCAAAGAGAGTGAGATGCCAGCTCCTTTCATTCAGTCAGTAGCTTCAAACATTTCTGGTATATGAAAAACATGTTTTTCAATGGCAAAAATCAATGAATATTGTAAATGCACAAACAGTAATATCTCCACATTGCACGGTGCAATTCTGAAATTTTTAGCTTTTTCCTGTTAATCCTAGCATGATAAAGAAGATTCAAAGAGAGTGAGATGCCAGCTCCTTTCATTCAGTCAGTAGCTTCAAACATTTCTGGTATATGAAAAACATGTTTTTCAATGGAAAAATCAATGAATATTGTAAATGCACAAACAGTAATATCTCCACATTGCAAGGTGCAATTCTGAAATTTTTTGCTTTTTCCTGCTAATCCTAGCATGATAAAGAAGATTCAAAGAGAGTGAGATGCCAGCTCCTTTCATTCAGTCAGTAGCTTCAAACATTTCTGGTATATGAAAAACATGTTTTTCAATGGCAAAAATCAATGAATATTGTAAATGCACAAACAGTAATATCTCCACATTGCACGGTGCAATTCTGAAATTTTTAGCTTTTTCCTGTTAATCCTAGCATGATAAAGAAGATTCAAAGAGAGTGAGATGCCAGCTCCTTTCATTCAGTCAGTAGCTTCAAACATTTCTGGTATATGAAAAACATGTTTTTCAATGGCAAAAATCAATGAATATTGTAAATGCACAAACAGTAATATCTCCACATTGCACGGTGCAATTCTGAAATTTTTAGCTTTTTCCTGTTAATCCTAGCATGATAAAGAAGATTCAAAGAGAGTGAGATGCCAGCTCCTTTCATTCAGTCAGTAGCTTCAAACATTTCTGGTATATGAAAAACATGTTTTTCAATGGCAAAAATCAATGAATATTGTAAATGCACAAACAGTAATATCTCCACATTGCACGGTGCAATTCTGAAATTTTTAGCTTTTTCCTGTTAATCCTAGCATGATAAAGAAGATTCAAAGAGAGTGAGATGCCAGCTCCTTTCATTCAGTCAGTAGCTTCAAACATTTCTGGTATATGAAAAACATGTTTTTCAATGGCAAAAATCAATGAATATTGTAAATGCACAAACAGTAATATCTCCACATTGCAAGGTGCAATTCTGAAATTTTTTGCTTTTTCCTGCTAATCCTAGCATGATAAAGAAGATTCAAAGAGAGTGAGATGCCAGCTCCTTTCATTCAGTCAGTAGCTTCAAACATTTCTGGTATATGAAAAACATGTTTTTCAATGGCAAAAATCAATGAATATTGTAAATGCACAAACAGTAATATCTCCACATTGCACGGTGCAATTCTGAAATTTTTAGCTTTTTCCTGTTAATCCTAGCATGATAAAGAAGATTCAAAGAGAGTGAGATGCCAGCTCCTTTCATTCAGTCAGTAGCTTCAAACATTTCTGGTATATGAAAAACATGTTTTTCAATGGCAAAAATCAATGAATATTGTAAATGCACAAACAGTAATATCTCCACATTGCAAGGTGCAATTCTGAAATTTTTTGCTTTTTCCTGTTAATCCTAGCATGATAAAGAAGATTCAAAGAGAGTGAGATGCCAGCTCCTTTCATTCAGTCAGTAGCTTCAAACATTTCTGGTATATGAAAAACATGTTTTTCAATGGCAAAAATCAATGAATATTGTAAATGCACAAACAGTAATATCTCCACATTGCAAGGTGCAATTCTGAAATTTTTTGCTTTTTCCTGCTAATCCTAGCATGATAAAGAAGATTCAAAGAGAGTGAGATGCCAGCTCCTTTCATTCAGTCAGTAGCTTCAAACATTTCTGGTATATGAAAAACATGTTTTTCAATGGCAAAAATCAATGAATATTGTAAATGCACAAACAGTAATATCTCCACATTGCACGGTGCAATTCTGAAATTTTTAGCTTTTTCCTGTTAATCCTAGCATGATAAAGAAGATTCAAAGAGAGTGAGATGCCAGCTCCTTTCATTCAGTCAGTAGCTTCAAACATTTCTGGTATATGAAAAACATGTTTTTCAATGGCAAAAATCAATGAATATTGTAAATGCACAAACAGTAATATCTCCACATTGCAAGGTGCAATTCTGAAATTTTTTGCTTTTTCCTGTTAATCCTAGCATGATAAAGAAGATTCAAAGAGAGTGAGATGCCAGCTCCTTTCATTCAGTCAGTAGCTTCAAACATTTCTGGTATATGAAAAACATGTTTTTCAATGTCAAAAATCAATGAATATTGTAAATGCACAAACAGTAATATCTCCACATTGCACGGTGCAATTCTGAAATTTTTAGCTTTTTCCTGTTAATCCTAGCATGATAAAGAAGATTCAAAGAGAGTGAGATGCCAGCTCCTTTCATTCAGTCAGTAGCTTCAAACATTTCTGGTATATGAAAAACATGTTTTTCAATGGCAAAAATCAATGAATATTGTAAATGCACAAACAGTAATATCTCCACATTGCACGGTGCAATTCTGAAATTTTTAGCTTTTTCCTGTTAATCCTAGCATGATAAAGAAGATTCAAAGAGAGTGAGATGCCAGCTCCTTTCATTCAGTCAGTAGCTTCAAACATTTCTGGTATATGAAAAACATGTTTTTCAATGGCAAAAATCAATGAATATTGTAAATGCACAAACAGTAATATCTCCACATTGCACGGTGCAATTCTGAAATTTTTAGCTTTTTCCTGTTAATCCTAGCATGATAAAGAAGATTCAAAGAGAGTGAGATGCCAGCTCCTTTCATTCAGTCAGTAGCTTCAAACATTTCTGGTATATGAAAAACATGTTTTTCAATGGCAAAAATCAATGAATATTGTAAATGCAAACAGTAATATCTCCACATTGCAAGGTGCAATTCTGAAATTTTTTGCTTTTTCCTGCTAATCCTAGCATGATAAAGAAGATTCAAAGAGAGTGAGATGCCAGCTCCTTTCATTCAGTCAGTAGCTTCAAACATTTCTGGTATATGAAAAACATGTTTTTCAATGGCAAAAATCAATGAATATTGTAAATGCACAAACAGTAATATCTCCACATTGCAAGGTGCAATTCTGAAATTTTTTGCTTTTTCCTGTTAATCCTAGCATGATAAAGAAGATTCAAAGAGAGTGAGATGCCAGCTCCTTTCATTCAGTCAGTAGCTTCAAACATTTCTGGTATATGAAAAACATGTTTTTCAATGGCAAAAATCAATGAATATTGTAAATGCACAAACAGTAATATCTCCACATTGCACGGTGCAATTCTGAAATTTTTAGCTTTTTCCTGTTAATCCTAGCATGATAAAGAAGATTCAAAGAGAGTGAGATGCCAGCTCCTTTCATTCAGTCAGTAGCTTCAAACATTTCTGGTATATGAAAAACATGTTTTTCAATGGCAAAAATCAATGAATATTGTAAATGCACAAACAGTAATATCTCCACATTGCAAGGTGCAATTCTGAAATTTTTTGCTTTTTCCTGTTAATCCTAGCATGATAAAGAAGATTCAAAGAGAGTGAGATGCCAGCTCCTTTCATTCAGTCAGTAGCTTCAAACATTTCTGGTATATGAAAAACATGTTTTTCAATGGCAAAAATCAATGAATATTGTAAATGCACAAACAGTAATATCTCCACATTGCACGGTGCAATTCTGAAATTTTTAGCTTTTTCCTGTTAATCCTAGCATGATAAAGAAGATTCAAAGAGTGAGATGCCAGCTCCTTTCATTCAGTCAGTAGCTTCAAACATTTCTGGTATATGAAAAACATGTTTTTCAATGGCAAAAATCAATGAATATTGTAAATGCACAAACAGTAATATCTCCACATTGCACGGTGCAATTCTGAAATTTTTAGCTTTTTCCTGTTAATCCTAGCATGATAAAGAAGATTCAAAGAGAGTGAGATGCCAGCTCCTTTCATTCAGTCAGTAGCTTCAAACATTTCTGGTATATGAAAAACATGTTTTTCAATGGCAAAAATCAATGAATATTGTAAATGCACAAACAGTAATATCTCCACATTGCAAGGTGCAATTCTGAAATTTTTTGCTTTTTCCTGCTAATCCTAGCATGATAAAGAAGATTCAAAGAGAGTGAGATGCCAGCTCCTTTCATTCAGTCAGTAGCTTCAAACATTTCTGGTATATGAAAAACATGTTTTTCAATGGCAAAAATCAATGAATATTGTAAATGCACAAACAGTAATATCTCCACATTGCACGGTGCAATTCTGAAATTTTTAGCTTTTTCCTGTTAATCCTAGCATGATAAAGAAGATTCAAAGAGAGTGAGATGCCAGCTCCTTTCATTCAGTCAGTAGCTTCAAACATTTCTGGTATATGAAAAACATGTTTTTCAATGGCAAAAATCAATGAATATTGTAAATGCACAAACAGTAATATCTCCACATTGCAAGGTGCAATTCTGAAATTTTTTGCTTTTTCCTGTTAATCCTAGCATGATAAAGAAGATTCAAAGAGAGTGAGATGCCAGCTCCTTTCATTCAGTCAGTAGCTTCAAACATTTCTGGTATATGAAAAACATGTTTTTCAATGGCAAAAATCAATGAATATTGTAAATGCACAAACAGTAATATCTCCACATTGCACGGTGCAATTCTGAAATTTTTAGCTTTTTCCTGTTAATCCTAGCATGATAAAGAAGATTCAAAGAGAGTGAGATGCCAGCTCCTTTCATTCAGTCAGTAGCTTCAAACATTTCTGGTATATGAAAAACATGTTTTTCAATGGCAAAAATCAATGAATATTGTAAATGCACAAACAGTAATATCTCCACATTGCACGGTGCAATTCTGAAATTTTTAGCTTTTTCCTGTTAATCCTAGCATGATAAAGAAGATTCAAAGAGAGTGAGATGCCAGCTCCTTTCATTCAGTCAGTAGCTTCAAACATTTCTGGTATATGAAAAACATGTTTTTCAATGGCAAAAATCAATGAATATTGTAAATGCACAAACAGTAATATCTCCACATTGCACGGTGCAATTCTGAAATTTTTAGCTTTTTCCTGTTAATCCTAGCATGATAAAGAAGATTCAAAGAGAGTGAGATGCCAGCTCCTTTCATTCAGTCAGTAGCTTCAAACATTTCTGGTATATGAAAAACATGTTTTTCAATGGCAAAAATCAATGAATATTGTAAATGCAAACAGTAATATCTCCACATTGCAAGGTGCAATTCTGAAATTTTTTGCTTTTTCCTGCTAATCCTAGCATGATAAAGAAGATTCAAAGAGAGTGAGATGCCAGCTCCTTTCATTCAGTCAGTAGCTTCAAACATTTCTGGTATATGAAAAACATGTTTTTCAATGGCAAAAATCAATGAATATTGTAAATGCACAAACAGTAATATCTCCACATTGCAAGGTGCAATTCTGAAATTTTTTGCTTTTTCCTGCTAATCCTAGCATGATAAAGAAGATTCAAAGAGAGTGAGATGCCAGCTCCTTTCATTCAGTCAGTAGCTTCAAACATTTCTGGTATATGAAAAACGTTTTTCAATGTCAAAAATCAATGAATATTGTAAATGCACAAACAGTAATATCTCCACATTGCACGGTGCAATTCTGAAATTTTTAGCTTTTTCCTGTTAATCCTAGCTTGATAAAGAAGATTCAAAGAGAGTGAGATGCCAGCTCCTTTCATTCAGTCAGTAGCTTCAAACATTTCTGGTATATGAAAAACATGTTTTTCAATGGCAAAAATCAATGAATATTGTAAATGCACAAACAGTAATATCTCCACATTGCAAGGTGCAATTCTGAAATTTTTTGCTTTTTCCTGTTAATCCTAGCATGATAAAGAAGATTCAAAGAGAGTGAGATGCCAGCTCCTTTCATTCAGTCAGTAGCTTCAAACATTTCTGGTATATGAAAAACATGTTTTTCAATGGCAAAAATCAATGAATATTGTAAATGCACAAACAGTAATATCTCCACATTGCACGGTGCAATTCTGAAATTTTTAGCTTTTTCCTGTTAATCCTAGCATGATAAAGAAGATTCAAAGAGAGTGAGATGCCAGCTCCTTTCATTCAGTCAGTAGCTTCAAACATTTCTGGTATATGAAAAACGTTTTTCAATGGCAAAAATCAATGAATATTGTAAATGCACAAACAGTAATATCTCCACATTGCACGGTGCAATTCTGAAATTTTTAGCTTTTTCCTGTTAATCCTAGCATGATAAAGAAGATTCAAAGAGAGTGAGATGCCAGCTCCTTTCATTCAGTCAGTAGCTTCAAACATTTCTGGTATATGAAAAACATGTTTTTCAATGGCAAAAATCAATGAATATTGTAAATGCACAAACAGTAATATCTCCACATTGCACGGTGCAATTCTGAAATTTTTAGCTTTTTCCTGTTAATCCTAGCATGATAAAGAAGATTCAAAGAGAGTGAGATGCCAGCTCCTTTCATTCAGTCAGTAGCTTCAAACATTTCTGGTATATGAAAAACATGTTTTTCAATGGCAAAAATCAATGAATATTGTAAATGCAAACAGTAATATCTCCACATTGCAAGGTGCAATTCTGAAATTTTTTGCTTTTTCCTGCTAATCCTAGCATGATAAAGAAGATTCAAAGAGAGTGAGATGCCAGCTCCTTTCATTCAGTCAGTAGCTTCAAACATTTCTGGTATATGAAAAACATGTTTTTCAATGGCAAAAATCAATGAATATTGTAAATGCACAAACAGTAATATCTCCACATTGCAAGGTGCAATTCTGAAATTTTTTGCTTTTTCCTGCTAATCCTAGCATGATAAAGAAGATTCAAAGAGAGTGAGATGCCAGCTCCTTTCATTCAGTCAGTAGCTTCAAACATTTCTGGTATATGAAAAACGTTTTTCAATGTCAAAAATCAATGAATATTGTAAATGCACAAACAGTAATATCTCCACATTGCACGGTGCAATTCTGAAATTTTTAGCTTTTTCCTGTTAATCCTAGCATGATAAAGAAGATTCAAAGAGAGTGAGATGCCAGCTCCTTTCATTCAGTCAGTAGCTTCAAACATTTCTGGTATATGAAAAACATGTTTTTCAATGGCAAAAATCAATGAATATTGTAAATGCACAAACAGTAATATCTCCACATTGCAAGGTGCAATTCTGAAATTTTTTGCTTTTTCCTGTTAATCCTAGCATGATAAAGAAGATTCAAAGAGAGTGAGATGCCAGCTCCTTTCATTCAGTCAGTAGCTTCAAACATTTCTGGTGTATGAAAAACATGTTTTTCAATGGCAAAAATCAATGAATATTGTAAATGCACAAACAGTAATATCTCCACATTGCACGGTGCAATTCTGAAATTTTTAGCTTTTTCCTGTTAATCCTAGCATGATAAAGAAGATTCAAAGAGAGTGAGATGCCAGCTCCTTTCATTCAGTCAGTAGCTTCAAACATTTCTGGTATATGAAAAACATGTTTTTCAATGGCAAAAATCAATGAATATTGTAAATGCACAAACAGTAATATCTCCACATTGCACGGTGCAATTCTGAAATTTTTAGCTTTTTCCTGTTAATCCTAGCATGATAAAGAAGATTCAAAGAGAGTGAGATGCCAGCTCCTTTCATTCAGTCAGTAGCTTCAAACATTTCTGGTATATGAAAAACATGTTTTTCAATGGCAAAAATCAATGAATATTGTAAATGCACAAACAGTAATATCTCCACATTGCAAGGTGCAATTCTGAAATTTTTTGCTTTTTCCTGCTAATCCTAGCATGATAAAGAAGATTCAAAGAGAGTGAGATGCCAGCTCCTTTCATTCAGTCAGTAGCTTCAAACATTTCTGGTATATGAAAAACATGTTTTTCAATGGCAAAAATCAATGAATATTGTAAATGCACAAACAGTAATATCTCCACATTGCACGGTGCAATTCTGAAATTTTTAGCTTTTTCCTGTTAATCCTAGCATGATAAAGAAGATTCAAAGAGAGTGAGATGCCAGCTCCTTTCATTCAGTCAGTAGCTTCAAACATTTCTGGTATATGAAAAACATGTTTTTCAATGGCAAAAATCAATGAATATTGTAAATGCACAAACAGTAATATCTCCACATTGCAAGGTGCAATTCTGAAATTTTTTGCTTTTTCCTGTTAATCCTAGCATGATAAAGAAGATTCAAAGAGAGTGAGATGCCAGCTCCTTTCATTCAGTCAGTAGCTTCAAACATTTCTGGTATATGAAAAACATGTTTTTCAATGGCAAAAATCAATGAATATTGTAAATGCACAAACAGTAATATCTCCACATTGCACGGTGCAATTCTGAAATTTTTAGCTTTTTCCTGTTAATCCTAGCATGATAAAGAAGATTCAGTGAGATGCCAGCTCCTTTCATTCAGTCAGTAGCTTCAAACATTTCTGGTATATGAAAAACATGTTTTTCAATGGCAAAAATCAATGAATATTGTAAATGCACAAACAGTAATATCTCCACATTGCAAGGTGCAATTCTGAAATTTTTTGCTTTTTCCTGCTAATCCTAGCATGATAAAGATTCAAAGAGAGTGAGATGCCAGCTCCTTTCATTCAGTCAGTAGCTTCAAACATTTCTGGTATATGAAAAACATGTTTTTCAATGGCAAAAATCAATGAATATTGTAAATGCACAAACAGTAATATCTCCACATTGCACGGTGCAATTCTGAAATTTTTAGCTTTTTCCTGTTAATCCTAGCATGATAAAGAAGATTCAAAGAGAGTGAGATGCCAGCTCCTTTCATTCAGTCAGTAGCTTCAAACATTTCTGGTATATGAAAAACATGTTTTTCAATGGCAAAAATCAATGAATATTGTAAATGCACAAACAGTAATATCTCCACATTGCACGGTGCAATTCTGAAATTTTTAGCTTTTTCCTGTTAATCCTAGCATGATAAAGAAGATTCAAAGAGAGTGAGATGCCAGCTCCTTTCATTCAGTCAGTAGCTTCAAACATTTCTGGTATATGAAAAACATGTTTTTCAATGGCAAAAATCAATGAATATTGTAAATGCACAAACAGTAATATCTCCACATTGCACGGTGCAATTCTGAAATTTTTAGCTTTTTCCTGTTAATCCTAGCATGATAAAGAAGATTCAAAGAGAGTGAGATGCCAGCTCCTTTCATTCAGTCAGTAGCTTCAAACATTTCTGGTATATGAAAAACATGTTTTTCAATGGCAAAAATCAATGAATATTGTAAATGCACAAACAGTAATATCTCCACATTGCACGGTGCAATTCTGAAATTTTTAGCTTTTTCCTGTTAATCCTAGCATGATAAAGAAGATTCAAAGAGAGTGAGATGCCAGCTCCTTTCATTCAGTCAGTAGCTTCAAACATTTCTGGTATATGAAAAACATGTTTTTCAATGGCAAAAATCAATGAATATTGTAAATGCAAACAGTAATATCTCCACATTGCAAGGTGCAATTCTGAAATTTTTTGCTTTTTCCTGCTAATCCTAGCATGATAAAGAAGATTCAAAGAGAGTGAGATGCCAGCTCCTTTCATTCAGTCAGTAGCTTCAAACATTTCTGGTATATGAAAAACATGTTTTTCAATGGCAAAAATCAATGAATATTGTAAATGCACAAACAGTAATATCTCCACATTGCAAGGTGCAATTCTGAAATTTTTTGCTTTTTCCTGCTAATCCTAGCATGATAAAGAAGATTCAAAGAGAGTGAGATGCCAGCTCCTTTCATTCAGTCAGTAGCTTCAAACATTTCTGGTATATGAAAAACGTTTTTCAATGTCAAAAATCAATGAATATTGTAAATGCACAAACAGTAATATCTCCACATTGCACGGTGCAATTCTGAAATTTTTAGCTTTTTCCTGTTAATCCTAGCATGATAAAGAAGATTCAAAGAGAGTGAGATGCCAGCTCCTTTCATTCAGTCAGTAGCTTCAAACATTTCTGGTATATGAAAAACATGTTTTTCAATGGCAAAAATCAATGAATATTGTAAATGCACAAACAGTAATATCTCCACATTGCAAGGTGCAATTCTGAAATTTTTTGCTTTTTCCTGTTAATCCTAGCATGATAAAGAAGATTCAAAGAGAGTGAGATGCCAGCTCCTTTCATTCAGTCAGTAGCTTCAAACATTTCTGGTGTATGAAAAACATGTTTTTCAATGGCAAAAATCAATGAATATTGTAAATGCACAAACAGTAATATCTCCACATTGCACGGTGCAATTCTGAAATTTTTAGCTTTTTCCTGTTAATCCTAGCATGATAAAGAAGATTCAAAGAGAGTGAGATGCCAGCTCCTTTCATTCAGTCAGTAGCTTCAAACATTTCTGGTATATGAAAAACATGTTTTTCAATGGCAAAAATCAATGAATATTGTAAATGCACAAACAGTAATATCTCCACATTGTACGGTGCAATTCTGAAATTTTTAGCTTTTTCCTGTTAATCCTAGCATGATAAAGAAGATTCAAAGAGAGTGAGATGCCAGCTCCTTTCATTCAGTCAGTAGCTTCAAACATTTCTGGTATATGAAAAACATGTTTTTCAATGGCAAAAATCAATGAATATTGTAAATGCACAAACAGTAATATCTCCACATTGCAAGGTGCAATTCTGAAATTTTTTGCTTTTTCCTGCTAATCCTAGCATGATAAAGAAGATTCAAAGAGAGTGAGATGCCAGCTCCTTTCATTCAGTCAGTAGCTTCAAACATTTCTGGTATATGAAAAACATGTTTTTCAATGGCAAAAATCAATGAATATTGTAAATGCACAAACAGTAATATCTCCACATTGCACGGTGCAATTCTGAAATTTTTAGCTTTTTCCTGTTAATCCTAGCATGATAAAGAAGATTCAAAGAGAGTGAGAAGCCAGCTCCTTTCATTCAGTCAGTAGCTTCAAACATTTCTGGTATATGAAAAACATGTTTTTCAATGGCAAAAATCAATGAATATTGTAAATGCACAAACAGTAATATCTCCACATTGCAAGGTGCAATTCTGAAATTTTTAGCTTTTTCCTGTTAATCCTAGCATGATAAAGAAGATTCAAAGAGAGTGAGATGCCAGCTCCTTTCATTCAGTCAGTAGCTTCAAACATTTCTGGTATATGAAAAACATGTTTTTCAATGGCAAAAATCAATGAATATTGTAAATGCACAAACAGTAATATCTCCACATTGCAAGGTGCAATTCTGAAATTTTTTGCTTTTTCCTGTTAATCCTAGCATGATAAAGAAGATTCAAAGAGAGTGAGATGCCAGCTCCTTTCATTCAGTCAGTAGCTTCAAACATTTCTGGTATATGAAAAACATGTTTTTCAATGGCAAAAATCAATGAATATTGTAAATGCACAAACAGTAATATCTCCACATTGCACGGTGCAATTCTGAAATTTTTAGCTTTTTCCTGTTAATCCTAGCATGATAAAGAAGATTCAAAGAGAGTGAGATGCCAGCTCCTTTCATTCAGTCAGTAGCTTCAAACATTTCTGGTATATGAAAAACATGTTTTTCAATGGCAAAAATCAATGAATATTGTAAATGCACAAACAGTAATATCTCCACATTGCAAGGTGCAATTCTGAAATTTTTTGCTTTTTCCTGTTAATCCTAGCATGATAAAGAAGATTCAAAGAGAGTGAGATGCCAGCTCCTTTCATTCAGTCAGTAGCTTCAAACATTTCTGGTATATGAAAAACATGTTTTTCAATGGCAAAAATCAATGAATATTGTAAATGCACAAACAGTAATATCTCCACATTGCACGGTGCAATTCTGAAATTTTTAGCTTTTTCCTGTTAATCCTAGCATGATAAAGAAGATTCAAAGAGAGTGAGATGCCAGCTCCTTTCATTCAGTCAGTAGCTTCAAACATTTCTGGTATATGAAAAACATGTTTTTCAATGGCAAAAATCAATGAATATTGTAAATGCACAAACAGTAATATCTCCACATTGCACGGTGCAATTCTGAAATTTTTAGCTTTTTCCTGTTAATCCTAGCATGATAAAGAAGATTCAAAGAGAGTGAGATGCCAGCTCCTTTCATTCAGTCAGTAGCTTCAAACATTTCTGGTATATGAAAAACATGTTTTTCAATGGCAAAAATCAATGAATATTGTAAATGCACAAACAGTAATATCTCCACATTGCAAGGTGCAATTCTGAAATTTTTTGCTTTTTCCTGCTAATCCTAGCATGATAAAGAAGATTCAAAGAGAGTGAGATGCCAGCTCCTTTCATTCAGTCAGTAGCTTCAAACATTTCTGGTATATGAAAAACATGTTTTTCAATGGCAAAAATCAATGAATATTGTAAATGCACAAACAGTAATATCTCCACATTGCAAGGTGCAATTCTGAAATTTTTTGCTTTTTCCTGCTAATCCTAGCATGATAAAGAAGATTCAAAGAGAGTGAGATGCCAAGCTCCTTTCATTGTCAGTAGCTTCAAACATTTCTGGTATATGAAAAACATGTTTTTCAATGGCAAAAATCAATGAATATTGTAAATGCACAAACAGTAATATCTCCACATTGCACGGTGCAATTCTGAAATTTTTAGCTTTTTCCTGTTAATCCTAGCATGATAAAGAAGATTCAAAGAGAGTGAGATGCCAGCTCCTTTCATTCAGTCAGTAGCTTCAAACATTTCTGGTATATGAAAAACATGTTTTTCAATGGCAAAAATCAATGAATATTGTAAATGCACAAACAGTAATATCTCCACATTGTACGGTGCAATTCTGAAATTTTTAGCTTTTTCCTGTTAATCCTAGCATGATAAAGAAGATTCAAAGAGAGTGAGATGCCAGCTCCTTTCATTCAGTCAGTAGCTTCAAACATTTCTGGTATATGAAAAACATGTTTTTCAATGGCAAAAATCAATGAATATTGTAAATGCACAAACAGTAATATCTCCACATTGCAAGGTGCAATTCTGAAATTTTTTGCTTTTTCCTGCTAATCCTAGCATGATAAAGAAGATTCAAAGAGAGTGAGATGCCAGCTCCTTTCATTCAGTCAGTAGCTTCAAACATTTCTGGTATATGAAAAACATGTTTTTCAATGGCAAAAATCAATGAATATTGTAAATGCACAAACAGTAATATCTCCACATTGCACGGTGCAATTCTGAAATTTTTAGCTTTTTCCTGTTAATCCTAGCATGATAAAGAAGATTCAAAGAGAGTGAGAAGCCAGCTCCTTTCATTCAGTCAGTAGCTTCAAACATTTCTGGTATATGAAAAACATGTTTTTCAATGGCAAAAATCAATGAATATTGTAAATGCACAAACAGTAATATCTCCACATTGCAAGGTGCAATTCTGAAATTTTTAGCTTTTTCCTGTTAATCCTAGCATGATAAAGAAGATTCAAAGAGAGTGAGATGCCAGCTCCTTTCATTCAGTCAGTAGCTTCAAACATTTCTGGTATATGAAAAACATGTTTTTCAATGGCAAAAATCAATGAATATTGTAAATGCACAAACAGTAATATCTCCACATTGCAAGGTGCAATTCTGAAATTTTTTGCTTTTTCCTGTTAATCCTAGCATGATAAAGAAGATTCAAAGAGAGTGAGATGCCAGCTCCTTTCATTCAGTCAGTAGCTTCAAACATTTCTGGTATATGAAAAACATGTTTTTCAATGGCAAAAATCAATGAATATTGTAAATGCACAAACAGTAATATCTCCACATTGCACGGTGCAATTCTGAAATTTTTAGCTTTTTCCTGTTAATCCTAGCATGATAAAGAAGATTCAAAGAGAGTGAGATGCCAGCTCCTTTCATTCAGTCAGTAGCTTCAAACATTTCTGGTATATGAAAAACATGTTTTTCAATGGCAAAAATCAATGAATATTGTAAATGCACAAACAGTAATATCTCCACATTGCAAGGTGCAATTCTGAAATTTTTTGCTTTTTCCTGTTAATCCTAGCATGATAAAGAAGATTCAAAGAGAGTGAGATGCCAGCTCCTTTCATTCAGTCAGTAGCTTCAAACATTTCTGGTATATGAAAAACATGTTTTTCAATGGCAAAAATCAATGAATATTGTAAATGCACAAACAGTAATATCTCCACATTGCACGGTGCAATTCTGAAATTTTTAGCTTTTTCCTGTTAATCCTAGCATGATAAAGAAGATTCAAAGAGAGTGAGATGCCAGCTCCTTTCATTCAGTCAGTAGCTTCAAACATTTCTGGTATATGAAAAACATGTTTTTCAATGGCAAAAATCAATGAATATTGTAAATGCACAAACAGTAATATCTCCACATTGCAAGGTGCAATTCTGAAATTTTTTGCTTTTTCCTGCTAATCCTAGCATGATAAAGAAGATTCAAAGAGAGTGAGATGCCAGCTCCTTTCATTCAGTCAGTAGCTTCAAACATTTCTGGTATATGAAAAACATGTTTTTCAATGGCAAAAATCAATGAATATTGTAAATGCACAAACAGTAATATCTCCACATTGCAAGGTGCAATTCTGAAATTTTTTGCTTTTTCCTGCTAATCCTAGCATGATAAAGAAGATTCAAAGAGAGTGAGATGCCAAGCTCCTTTCATTGTCAGTAGCTTCAAACATTTCTGGTATATGAAAAACATGTTTTTCAATGGCAAAAATCAATGAATATTGTAAATGCACAAACAGTAATATCTCCACATTGCACGGTGCAATTCTGAAATTTTTAGCTTTTTCCTGTTAATCCTAGCATGATAAAGAAGATTCAAAGAGAGTGAGATGCCAGCTCCTTTCATTGTCAGTAGCTTCAAACATTTCTGGTATATGAAAAACATGTTTTTCAATGGCAAAAATCAATGAATATTGTAAATGCACAAACAGTAATATCTCCACATTGCAAGGTGCAATTCTGAAATTTTTTGCTTTTTCCTGTTAATCCTAGCATGATAAAGAAGATTCAAAGAGAGTGAGATGCCAGCTCCTTTCATTCAGTCAGTAGCTTCAAACATTTCTGGTATATGAAAAACATGTTTTTCAATGGCAAAAATCAATGAATATTGTAAATGCACAAACAGTAATATCTCCACATTGCACGGTGCAATTCTGAAATTTTTAGCTTTTTCCTGTTAATCCTAGCATGATAAAGAAGATTCAAAGAGAGTGAGATGCCAGCTCCTTTCATTCAGTCAGTAGCTTCAAACATTTCTGGTATATGAAAAACATGTTTTTCAATGGCAAAAATCAATGAATATTGTAAATGCACAAACAATAATATCTCCACATTGCACGATGCAATTCTGAAATTTTTAGCTTTTTCCTGTTAATCCTAGCATGATAAAGAAGATTCAAAGAGAGTGAGATGCCAGCTCCTTTCATTCAGTCAGTAGCTTCAAACATTTCTGGTATATGAAAAACATGTTTTTCAATGGCAAAAATCAATGAATATTGTAAATGCACAAACAGTAATATCTCCACATTGCAAGGTGCAATTCTGAAATTTTTTGCTTTTTCCTGTTAATCCTAGCATGATAAAGAAGATTCAAAGAGAGTGAGATGCCAGCTCCTTTCATTCAGTCAGTAGCTTCAAACATTTCTGGTACATGAAAAACATGTTTTTCAATGGCAAAAATCAATGAATATTGTAAATGCACAAACAGTAATATCTCCACATTGCAAGGTGCAATTCTGAAATTTTTTGCTTTTTCCTGCTAATCCTAGCATGATAAAGAAGATTCAAAGAGAGTGAGATGCCAGCTCCTTTCATTCAGTCAGTAGCTTCAAACATTTCTGGTATATGAAAAACATGTTTTTCAATGGCAAAAATCAATGAATATTGTAAATGCACAAACAGTAATATCTCCACATTGCACGGTGCAATTCTGAAATTTTTAGCTTTTTCCTGTTAATCCTAGCATGATAAAGAAGATTCAAAGAGAGTGAGATGCCAGCTCCTTTCATTCAGTCAGTAGCTTCAAACATTTCTGGTATATGAAAAACATGTTTTTCAATGGAAAAATCAATGAATATTGTAAATGCACAAACAGTAATATCTCCACATTGCAAGGTGCAATTCTGAAATTTTTTGCTTTTTCCTGCTAATCCTAGCATGATAAAGAAGATTCAAAGAGAGTGAGATGCCAGCTCCTTTCATTCAGTCAGTAGCTTCAAACATTTCTGGTATATGAAAAACATGTTTTTCAATGGCAAAAATCAATGAATATTGTAAATGCACAAACAGTAATATCTCCACATTGCACGGTGCAATTCTGAAATTTTTAGCTTTTTCCTGTTAATCCTAGCATGATAAAGAAGATTCAAAGAGAGTGAGATGCCAGCTCCTTTCATTCAGTCAGTAGCTTCAAACATTTCTGGTATATGAAAAACATGTTTTTCAATGGCAAAAATCAATGAATATTGTAAATGCACAAACAGTAATATCTCCACATTGCACGGTGCAATTCTGAAATTTTTAGCTTTTTCCTGTTAATCCTAGCATGATAAAGAAGATTCAAAGAGAGTGAGATGCCAGCTCCTTTCATTCAGTCAGTAGCTTCAAACATTTCTGGTATATGAAAAACATGTTTTTCAATGGCAAAAATCAATGAATATTGTAAATGCACAAACAGTAATATCTCCACATTGCACGGTGCAATTCTGAAATTTTTAGCTTTTTCCTGTTAATCCTAGCATGATAAAGAAGATTCAAAGAGAGTGAGATGCCAGCTCCTTTCATTCAGTCAGTAGCTTCAAACATTTCTGGTATATGAAAAACATGTTTTTCAATGGCAAAAATCAATGAATATTGTAAATGCACAAACAGTAATATCTCCACATTGCAAGGTGCAATTCTGAAATTTTTTGCTTTTTCCTGCTAATCCTAGCATGATAAAGAAGATTCAAAGAGAGTGAGATGCCAGCTCCTTTCATTCAGTCAGTAGCTTCAAACATTTCTGGTATATGAAAAACATGTTTTTCAATGGCAAAAATCAATGAATATTGTAAATGCACAAACAGTAATATCTCCACATTGCACGGTGCAATTCTGAAATTTTTAGCTTTTTCCTGTTAATCCTAGCATGATAAAGAAGATTCAAAGAGAGTGAGATGCCAGCTCCTTTCATTCAGTCAGTAGCTTCAAACATTTCTGGTATATGAAAAACATGTTTTTCAATGGCAAAAATCAATGAATATTGTAAATGCACAAACAGTAATATCTCCACATTGCAAGGTGCAATTCTGAAATTTTTTGCTTTTTCCTGTTAATCCTAGCATGATAAAGAAGATTCAAAGAGAGTGAGATGCCAGCTCCTTTCATTCAGTCAGTAGCTTCAAACATTTCTGGTATATGAAAAACATGTTTTTCAATGGCAAAAATCAATGAATATTGTAAATGCACAAACAGTAATATCTCCACATTGCAAGGTGCAATTCTGAAATTTTTTGCTTTTTCCTGCTAATCCTAGCATGATAAAGAAGATTCAAAGAGAGTGAGATGCCAGCTCCTTTCATTCAGTCAGTAGCTTCAAACATTTCTGGTATATGAAAAACATGTTTTTCAATGGCAAAAATCAATGAATATTGTAAATGCACAAACAGTAATATCTCCACATTGCACGGTGCAATTCTGAAATTTTTAGCTTTTTCCTGTTAATCCTAGCATGATAAAGAAGATTCAAAGAGAGTGAGATGCCAGCTCCTTTCATTCAGTCAGTAGCTTCAAACATTTCTGGTATATGAAAAACATGTTTTTCAATGGCAAAAATCAATGAATATTGTAAATGCACAAACAGTAATATCTCCACATTGCAAGGTGCAATTCTGAAATTTTTTGCTTTTTCCTGTTAATCCTAGCATGATAAAGAAGATTCAAAGAGAGTGAGATGCCAGCTCCTTTCATTCAGTCAGTAGCTTCAAACATTTCTGGTATATGAAAAACATGTTTTTCAATGTCAAAAATCAATGAATATTGTAAATGCACAAACAGTAATATCTCCACATTGCACGGTGCAATTCTGAAATTTTTAGCTTTTTCCTGTTAATCCTAGCATGATAAAGAAGATTCAAAGAGAGTGAGATGCCAGCTCCTTTCATTCAGTCAGTAGCTTCAAACATTTCTGGTATATGAAAAACATGTTTTTCAATGGCAAAAATCAATGAATATTGTAAATGCACAAACAGTAATATCTCCACATTGCACGGTGCAATTCTGAAATTTTTAGCTTTTTCCTGTTAATCCTAGCATGATAAAGAAGATTCAAAGAGAGTGAGATGCCAGCTCCTTTCATTCAGTCAGTAGCTTCAAACATTTCTGGTATATGAAAAACATGTTTTTCAATGGCAAAAATCAATGAATATTGTAAATGCACAAACAGTAATATCTCCACATTGCACGGTGCAATTCTGAAATTTTTAGCTTTTTCCTGTTAATCCTAGCATGATAAAGAAGATTCAAAGAGAGTGAGATGCCAGCTCCTTTCATTCAGTCAGTAGCTTCAAACATTTCTGGTATATGAAAAACATGTTTTTCAATGGCAAAAATCAATGAATATTGTAAATGCAAACAGTAATATCTCCACATTGCAAGGTGCAATTCTGAAATTTTTTGCTTTTTCCTGCTAATCCTAGCATGATAAAGAAGATTCAAAGAGAGTGAGATGCCAGCTCCTTTCATTCAGTCAGTAGCTTCAAACATTTCTGGTATATGAAAAACATGTTTTTCAATGGCAAAAATCAATGAATATTGTAAATGCACAAACAGTAATATCTCCACATTGCAAGGTGCAATTCTGAAATTTTTTGCTTTTTCCTGTTAATCCTAGCATGATAAAGAAGATTCAAAGAGAGTGAGATGCCAGCTCCTTTCATTCAGTCAGTAGCTTCAAACATTTCTGGTATATGAAAAACATGTTTTTCAATGGCAAAAATCAATGAATATTGTAAATGCACAAACAGTAATATCTCCACATTGCACGGTGCAATTCTGAAATTTTTAGCTTTTTCCTGTTAATCCTAGCATGATAAAGAAGATTCAAAGAGAGTGAGATGCCAGCTCCTTTCATTCAGTCAGTAGCTTCAAACATTTCTGGTATATGAAAAACATGTTTTTCAATGGCAAAAATCAATGAATATTGTAAATGCACAAACAGTAATATCTCCACATTGCACGGTGCAATTCTGAAATTTTTAGCTTTTTCCTGTTAATCCTAGCATGATAAAGAAGATTCAAAGAGAGTGAGATGCCAGCTCCTTTCATTCAGTCAGTAGCTTCAAACATTTCTGGTATATGAAAAACATGTTTTTCAATGGCAAAAATCAATGAATATTGTAAATGCACAAACAGTAATATCTCCACATTGCACGGTGCAATTCTGAAATTTTTAGCTTTTTCCTGTTAATCCTAGCATGATAAAGAAGATTCAAAGAGAGTGAGATGCCAGCTCCTTTCATTCAGTCAGTAGCTTCAAACATTTCTGGTATATGAAAAACATGTTTTTCAATGGCAAAAATCAATGAATATTGTAAATGCACAAACAGTAATATCTCCACATTGCAAGGTGCAATTCTGAAATTTTTTGCTTTTTCCTGCTAATCCTAGCATGATAAAGAAGATTCAAAGAGAGTGAGATGCCAGCTCCTTTCATTCAGTCAGTAGCTTCAAACATTTCTGGTATATGAAAAACATGTTTTTCAATGGCAAAAATCAATGAATATTGTAAATGCACAAACAGTAATATCTCCACATTGCACGGTGCAATTCTGAAATTTTTAGCTTTTTCCTGTTAATCCTAGCATGATAAAGAAGATTCAAAGAGAGTGAGATGCCAGCTCCTTTCATTCAGTCAGTAGCTTCAAACATTTCTGGTATATGAAAAACATGTTTTTCAATGGCAAAAATCAATGAATATTGTAAATGCACAAACAGTAATATCTCCACATTGCAAGGTGCAATTCTGAAATTTTTTGCTTTTTCCTGTTAATCCTAGCATGATAAAGAAGATTCAAAGAGAGTGAGATGCCAGCTCCTTTCATTCAGTCAGTAGCTTCAAACATTTCTGGTATATGAAAAACATGTTTTTCAATGGCAAAAATCAATGAATATTGTAAATGCACAAACAGTAATATCTCCACATTGCACGGTGCAATTCTGAAATTTTTAGCTTTTTCCTGTTAATCCTAGCATGATAAAGAAGATTCAAAGAGAGTGAGATGCCAGCTCCTTTCATTCAGTCAGTAGCTTCAAACATTTCTGGTATATGAAAAACATGTTTTTCAATGGCAAAAATCAATGAATATTGTAAATGCACAAACAGTAATATCTCCACATTGCACGGTGCAATTCTGAAATTTTTAGCTTTTTCCTGTTAATCCTAGCATGATAAAGAAGATTCAAAGAGAGTGAGATGCCAGCTCCTTTCATTCAGTCAGTAGCTTCAAACATTTCTGGTATATGAAAAACATGTTTTTCAATGGCAAAAATCAATGAATATTGTAAATGCACAAACAGTAATATCTCCACATTGCACGGTGCAATTCTGAAATTTTTAGCTTTTTCCTGTTAATCCTAGCATGATAAAGAAGATTCAAAGAGAGTGAGATGCCAGCTCCTTTCATTCAGTCAGTAGCTTCAAACATTTCTGGTATATGAAAAACATGTTTTTCAATGGCAAAAATCAATGAATATTGTAAATGCAAACAGTAATATCTCCACATTGCAAGGTGCAATTCTGAAATTGTTTGCTTTTTCCTGCTAATCCTAGCATGATAAAGAAGATTCAAAGAGAGTGAGATGCCAGCTCCTTTCATTCAGTCAGTAGCTTCAAACATTTCTGGTATATGAAAAACATGTTTTTCAATGGCAAAAATCAATGAATATTGTAAATGCACAAACAGTAATATCTCCACATTGCAAGGTGCAATTCTGAAATTTTTTGCTTTTTCCTGTTAATCCTAGCATGATAAAGAAGATTCAAAGAGAGTGAGATGCCAGCTCCTTTCATTCAGTCAGTAGCTTCAAACATTTCTGGTATATGAAAAACATGTTTTTCAATGGCAAAAATCAATGAATATTGTAAATGCACAAACAGTAATATCTCCACATTGCACGGTGCAATTCTGAAATTTTTAGCTTTTTCCTGTTAATCCTAGCATGATAAAGAAGATTCAAAGAGAGTGAGATGCCAGCTCCTTTCATTCAGTCAGTAGCTTCAAACATTTCTGGTATATGAAAAACATGTTTTTCAATGGCAAAAATCAATGAATATTGTAAATGCACAAACAGTAATATCTCCACATTGCAAGGTGCAATTCTGAAATTTTTTGCTTTTTCCTGTTAATCCTAGCATGATAAAGAAGATTCAAAGAGAGTGAGATGCCAGCTCCTTTCATTCAGTCAGTAGCTTCAAACATTTCTGGTATATGAAAAACATGTTTTTCAATGGCAAAAATCAATGAATATTGTAAATGCACAAACAGTAATATCTCCACATTGCACGGTGCAATTCTGAAATTTTTAGCTTTTTCCTGTTAATCCTAGCATGATAAAGAAGATTCAAAGAGAGTGAGATGCCAGCTCCTTTCATTCAGTCAGTAGCTTCAAACATTTCTGGTATATGAAAAACATGTTTTTCAATGGCAAAAATCAATGAATATTGTAAATGCACAAACAGTAATATCTCCACATTGCACGGTGCAATTCTGAAATTTTTAGCTTTTTCCTGTTAATCCTAGCATGATAAAGAAGATTCAAAGAGAGTGAGATGCCAGCTCCTTTCATTCAGTCAGTAGCTTCAAACATTTCTGGTATATGAAAAACATGTTTTTCAATGGCAAAAATCAATGAATATTGTAAATGCACAAACAGTAATATCTCCACATTGCAAGGTGCAATTCTGAAATTTTTTGCTTTTTCCTGCTAATCCTAGCATGATAAAGAAGATTCAAAGAGAGTGAGATGCCAGCTCCTTTCATTCAGTCAGTAGCTTCAAACATTTCTGGTATATGAAAAACATGTTTTTCAATGGCAAAAATCAATGAATATTGTAAATGCACAAACAGTAATATCTCCACATTGCACAGTGCAATTCTGAAATTTTTAGCTTTTTCCTGTTAATCCTAGCATGATAAAGAAGATTCAAAGAGAGTGAGATGCCAGCTCCTTTCATTCAGTCAGTAGCTTCAAACATTTCTGGTATATGAAAAACATGTTTTTCAATGGCAAAAATCAATGAATATTGTAAATGCACAAACAGTAATATCTCCACATTGCAAGGTGCAATTCTGAAATTTTTTGCTTTTTCCTGTTAATCCTAGCATGATAAAGAAGATTCAAAGAGAGTGAGATGCCAGCTCCTTTCATTCAGTCAGTAGCTTCAAACATTTCTGGTATATGAAAAACATGTTTTTCAATGGCAAAAATCAATGAATATTGTAAATGCACAAACAGTAATATCTCCACATTGCACGGTGCAATTCTGAAATTTTTAGCTTTTTCCTGTTAATCCTAGCATGATAAAGAAGATTCAAAGAGAGTGAGATGCCAGCTCCTTTCATTCAGTCAGTAGCTTCAAACATTTCTGGTATATGAAAAACATGTTTTTCAATGGCAAAAATCAATGAATATTGTAAATGCACAAACAGTAATATCTCCACATTGCACGGTGCAATTCTGAAATTTTTAGCTTTTTCCTGTTAATCCTAGCATGATAAAGAAGATTCAAAGAGAGTGAGATGCCAGCTCCTTTCATTCAGTCAGTAGCTTCAAACATTTCTGGTATATGAAAAACATGTTTTTCAATGGCAAAAATCAATGAATATTGTAAATGCACAAACAGTAATATCTCCACATTGCACGGTGCAATTCTGAAATTTTTAGCTTTTTCCTGTTAATCCTAGCATGATAAAGAAGATTCAAAGAGAGTGAGATGCCAGCTCCTTTCATTCAGTCAGTAGCTTCAAACATTTCTGGTATATGAAAAACATGTTTTTCAATGGCAAAAATCAATGAATATTGTAAATGCAAACAGTAATATCTCCACATTGCAAGGTGCAATTCTGAAATTTTTTGCTTTTTCCTGCTAATCCTAGCATGATAAAGAAGATTCAAAGAGAGTGAGATGCCAGCTCCTTTCATTCAGTCAGTAGCTTCAAACATTTCTGGTATATGAAAAACATGTTTTTCAATGGCAAAAATCAATGAATATTGTAAATGCACAAACAGTAATATCTCCACATTGCAAGGTGCAATTCTGAAATTTTTTGCTTTTTCCTGCTAATCCTAGCATGATAAAGAAGATTCAAAGAGAGTGAGATGCCAGCTCCTTTCATTCAGTCAGTAGCTTCAAACATTTCTGGTATATGAAAAACGTTTTTCAATGTCAAAAATCAATGAATATTGTAAATGCACAAACAGTAATATCTCCACATTGCACGGTGCAATTCTGAAATTTTTAGCTTTTTCCTGTTAATCCTAGCATGATAAAGAAGATTCAAAGAGAGTGAGATGCCAGCTCCTTTCATTCAGTCAGTAGCTTCAAACATTTCTGGTATATGAAAAACATGTTTTTCAATGGCAAAAATCAATGAATATTGTAAATGCACAAACAGTAATATCTCCACATTGCAAGGTGCAATTCTGAAATTTTTTGCTTTTTCCTGTTAATCCTAGCATGATAAAGAAGATTCAAAGAGAGTGAGATGCCAGCTCCTTTCATTCAGTCAGTAGCTTCAAACATTTCTGGTATATGAAAAACATGTTTTTCAATGGCAAAAATCAATGAATATTGTAAATGCACAAACAGTAATATCTCCACATTGCACGGTGCAATTCTGAAATTTTTAGCTTTTTCCTGTTAATCCTAGCATGATAAAGAAGATTCAAAGAGAGTGAGATGCCAGCTCCTTTCATTCAGTCAGTAGCTTCAAACATTTCTGGTATATGAAAAACATGTTTTTCAATGGCAAAAATCAATGAATATTGTAAATGCACAAACAGTAATATCTCCACATTGCACGGTGCAATTCTGAAATTTTTAGCTTTTTCCTGTTAATCCTAGCATGATAAAGAAGATTCAAAGAGAGTGAGATGCCAGCTCCTTTCATTCAGTCAGTAGCTTCAAACATTTCTGGTATATGAAAAACATGTTTTTCAATGGCAAAAATCAATGAATATTGTAAATGCACAAACAGTAATATCTCCACATTGCACGGTGCAATTCTGAAATTTTTAGCTTTTTCCTGTTAATCCTAGCATGATAAAGAAGATTCAAAGAGAGTGAGATGCCAGCTCCTTTCATTCAGTCAGTAGCTTCAAACATTTCTGGTATATGAAAAACATGTTTTTCAATGGCAAAAATCAATGAATATTGTAAATGCAAACAGTAATATCTCCACATTGCAAGGTGCAATTCTGAAATTTTTTGCTTTTTCCTGCTAATCCTAGCATGATAAAGAAGATTCAAAGAGAGTGAGATGCCAGCTCCTTTCATTCAGTCAGTAGCTTCAAACATTTCTGGTATATGAAAAACATGTTTTTCAATGGCAAAAATCAATGAATATTGTAAATGCACAAACAGTAATATCTCCACATTGCAAGGTGCAATTCTGAAATTTTTTGCTTTTTCCTGCTAATCCTAGCATGATAAAGAAGATTCAAAGAGAGTGAGATGCCAGCTCCTTTCATTCAGTCAGTAGCTTCAAACATTTCTGGTATATGAAAAACGTTTTTCAATGTCAAAAATCAATGAATATTGTAAATGCACAAACAGTAATATCTCCACATTGCACGGTGCAATTCTGAAATTTTTAGCTTTTTCCTGTTAATCCTAGCATGATAAAGAAGATTCAAAGAGAGTGAGATGCCAGCTCCTTTCATTCAGTCAGTAGCTTCAAACATTTCTGGTATATGAAAAACATGTTTTTCAATGGCAAAAATCAATGAATATTGTAAATGCACAAACAGTAATATCTCCACATTGCAAGGTGCAATTCTGAAATTTTTTGCTTTTTCCTGTTAATCCTAGCATGATAAAGAAGATTCAAAGAGAGTGAGATGCCAGCTCCTTTCATTCAGTCAGTAGCTTCAAACATTTCTGGTGTATGAAAAACATGTTTTTCAATGGCAAAAATCAATGAATATTGTAAATGCACAAACAGTAATATCTCCACATTGCACGGTGCAATTCTGAAATTTTTAGCTTTTTCCTGTTAATCCTAGCATGATAAAGAAGATTCAAAGAGAGTGAGATGCCAGCTCCTTTCATTCAGTCAGTAGCTTCAAACATTTCTGGTATATGAAAAACATGTTTTTCAATGGCAAAAATCAATGAATATTGTAAATGCACAAACAGTAATATCTCCACATTGCACGGTGCAATTCTGAAATTTTTAGCTTTTTCCTGTTAATCCTAGCATGATAAAGAAGATTCAAAGAGAGTGAGATGCCAGCTCCTTTCATTCAGTCAGTAGCTTCAAACATTTCTGGTATATGAAAAACATGTTTTTCAATGGCAAAAATCAATGAATATTGTAAATGCACAAACAGTAATATCTCCACATTGCAAGGTGCAATTCTGAAATTTTTTGCTTTTTCCTGTTAATCCTAGCATGATAAAGAAGATTCAAAGAGAGTGAGATGCCAGCTCCTTTCATTCAGTCAGTAGCTTCAAACATTTCTGGTATATGAAAAACATGTTTTTCAATGGCAAAAATCAATGAATATTGTAAATGCACAAACAGTAATATCTCCACATTGCACGGTGCAATTCTGAAATTTTTAGCTTTTTCCTGTTAATCCTAGCATGATAAAGAAGATTCAAAGAGAGTGAGATGCCAGCTCCTTTCATTCAGTCAGTAGCTTCAAACATTTCTGGTATATGAAAAACATGTTTTTCAATGGCAAAAATCAATGAATATTGTAAATGCACAAACAGTAATATCTCCACATTGCAAGGTGCAATTCTGAAATTTTTTGCTTTTTCCTGTTAATCCTAGCATGATAAAGAAGATTCAAAGAGAGTGAGATGCCAGCTCCTTTCATTCAGTCAGTAGCTTCAAACATTTCTGGTATATGAAAAACATGTTTTTCAATGGCAAAAATCAATGAATATTGTAAATGCACAAACAGTAATATCTCCACATTGCACGGTGCAATTCTGAAATTTTTAGCTTTTTCCTGTTAATCCTAGCATGATAAAGAAGATTCAAAAGAGAGTGAGATGCCAGCTCCTTTCATTCAGTCAGTAGCTTCAAACATTTCTGGTATATGAAAAACATGTTTTTCAATGGCAAAAATCAATGAATATTGTAAATGCACAAACAGTAATATCTCCACATTGCAAGGTGCAATTCTGAAATTTTTTGCTTTTTCCTGTTAATCCTAGCATGATAAAGAAGATTCAAAGAGAGTGAGATGCCAGCTCCTTTCATTCAGTCAGTAGCTTCAAACATTTCTGGTATATGAAAAACATGTTTTTCAATGGCAAAAATCAATGAATATTGTAAATGCACAAACAGTAATATCTCCACATTGCACGGTGCAATTCTGAAATTTTTAGCTTTTTCCTGTTAATCCTAGCATGATAAAGAAGATTCAAAGAGAGTGAGATGCCAGCT
>NW_027370357.1:0-36480 GCF_046119375.1 Phyllobates terribilis | reverse complement strand
CTAGAATTGCACCTTGCAATGTGGAGATATTACTGTTTGTGCATTTACAATATTCATTGATTTTTGCCATTGAAAAACATGTTTTTCATATACAGAAATGTTTGAAGCTACTGACTGAATGAAAGGAGCTGGCATCTCACTCTCTTTGAATCTTCTTTATCATGCTAGGATTAACAGGAAAAAGCTAAAAATTTCAGAATTGCACCGTGCAATGTGGAGATATTACTGTTTGTGCATTTACAATATTCATTGATTTTTGCCATTGAAAAACATGTTTTTTCATATACCAGAAATGTTTGAAGCTACTGACTGAATGAAAGGAGCTGGCATCTCACTCTCTTTGAATCTTCTTTATCATGCTAGGATTAACAGGAAAAAGCTAAAAATTTCAGAATTGCACCGTGCAATGTGGAGATATTACTGTTTGTGCATTTACAATATTCATTGATTTTTGCCATTGAAAAACATGTTTTTCATATACCAGAAATGTTTGAAGCTACTGACTGAATGAAAGGAGCTGGCATCTCACTCTCTTTGAATCTTCTTTATCATGCTAGGATTAACAGGAAAAAGCAAAAAATTTCAGAATTGCACCTTGCAATGTGGAGATATTACTGTTTGTGCATTTACAATATTCATTGATTTTTGCCATTGAAAAACATGTTTTTCATATACCAGAAATGTTTGAAGCTACTGACTGAATGAAAGGAGCTGGCATCTCACTCTCTTTGAATCTTCTTTATCATGCTAGGATTAACAGGAAAAAGCTAAAAATTTCAGAATTGCACCGTGCAATGTGGAGATATTACTGTTTGTGCATTTACAATATTCATTGATTTTTGCCATTGAAAAACATGTTTTTCATATACCAGAAATGTTTGAAGCTACTGACTGAATGAAAGGAGCTGGCATCTCACTCTCTTTGAATCTTCTTTATCATGCTAGGATTAACAGGAAAAAGCAAAAAATTTCAGAATTGCACCTTGCAATGTGGAGATATTACTGTTTGTGCATTTACAATATTCATTGATTTTTGCCATTGAAAAACATGTTTTTCATATACCAGAAATGTTTGAAGCTACTGACTGAATGAAAGGAGCTGGCATCTCACTCTCTTTGAATCTTCTTTATCATGCTAGGATTAGAGGAAAAAGCAAAAATTTCAGAATTGCACCTTGCAATGTGGAGATATTACTGTTTGTGCATTTACAATATTCATTGATTTTTGCCATTGAAAAACATGTTTTTCATATACCAGAAATGTTTGAAGCTACTGACTGAATGAAAGGAGCTGGCATCTCACTCTCTTTGAATCTTCTTTATCATGCTAGGATTAACAGGAAAAAGCTAAAAATTTCAGAATTGCACCGTGCAATGTGGAGATATTACTGTTTGTGCATTTACAATATTCATTGATTTTTGCCATTGAAAAACATGTTTTTCATATACCAGAAATGTTTGAAGCTACTGGACTGAATGAAAGGAGCTGGCATCTCACTCTCTTTGAATCTTCTTTATCATGCTAGGATTAGCAGGAAAAAGCAAAAAATTTCAGAATTGCACCTTGCAATGTGGAGATATTACTGTTTGTGCATTTACAATATTCATTGATTTTTGCCATTGAAAAACATGTTTTTCATATACCAGAAATGTTTGAAGCTACTGACTGAATGAAAGGAGCTGGCATCTCACTCTCTTTGAATCTTCTTTATCATGCTAGGATTAACAGGAAAAAGCAAAAAATTTCAGAATTGCACCTGCAATGTGGAGATATTACTGTTTGTGCATTTACAATATTCATTGATTTTTGCCATTGAAAAACATGTTTTTCATATACCAGAAATGTTTGAAGCTACTGACTGAATGAAAGGAGCTGGCATCTCACTCTCTTTGAATCTTCTTTATCATGCTAGGATTAACAGGAAAAAGCAAAAAATTTCAGAATTGCACCGTGCAATGTGGAGATATTACTGTTTGTGCATTTACAATATTCATTGATTTTTGCCATTGAAAAACATGTTTTTCATATACCAGAAATGTTTGAAGCTACTGACTGAATGAAAGGAGCTGGCATCTCACTCTCTTTGAATCTTCTTTATCATGCTAGGATTAAGCAGGAAAAAGCAAAAAATTTCAGAATTGCACCTTGCAATGTGGAGATATTACTGTTTGTGCATTTACAATATTCATTGATTTTGCCATTGAAAAACATGTTTTTCATATACCAGAAATGTTTGAAGCTACTGACTGAATGAAAGGAGCTGGCATCTCACTCTCTTTGAATCTTCTTTATCATGCTAGGATTAACAGGAAAAAGCTAAAAATTTCAGAATTGCACCGTGCAATGTGGAGATATTACTGTTTGTGCATTTACAATATTCATTGATTTTTGCCATTGAAAAACATGTTTTTCATATACCAGAAATGTTTGAAGCTACTGACTGAATGAAAGGAGCTGGCATCTCACTCTCTTTGAATCTTCTTTATCATGCTAGGATTAGCAGGAAAAAGCAAAAAATTTCAGAATTGCACCTTGCAATGTGGAGATATTACTGTTTGTGCATTTACAATATTCATTGATTTTTGCCATTGAAAAACATGTTTTTCATATACCAGAAATGTTTGAAGCTACTGACTGAATGAAAGGAGCTGGCATCTCACTCTCTTTGAATCTTCTTTATCATGCTAGGATTAACAGGAAAAAGCAAAAAATTTCAGAATTGCACCTTGCAATGTGGAGATATTACTGTTTGTGCATTTACAATATTCATTGATTTTTGCCATTGAAAAACATGTTTTTCATATACCAGAAATGTTTGAAGCTACTGACTGAATGAAAGGAGCTGGCATCTCACTCTCTTTGAATCTTCTTTATCATGCTAGGATTAACAGGAAAAAGCTAAAAATTTCAGAATTGCACCGTGCAATGTGGAGATATTACTGTTTGTGCATTTACAATATTCATTGATTTTTGCCATTGAAAAACATGTTTTTCCATATACCAGAAATGTTTGAAGCTACTGACTGAATGAAAGGAGCTGGCATCTCACTCTCTTTGAATCTTCTTTATCATGCTAGGATTAACAGGAAAAAGCAAAAAATTTCAGAATTGCACCTTGCAATGTGGAGATATTACTGTTTGTGCATTTACAATATTCATTGATTTTTGCCATTGAAAAACATGTTTTTCATATACCAGAAATGTTTGAAGCTACTGACTGAATGAAAGGAGCTGGCATCTCACTCTCTTTGAATCTTCTTTATCATGCTAGGATTAACAGGAAAAAGCAAAAAATTTCAGAATTGCACCGTGCAATGTGGAGATATTACTGTTTGTGCATTTACAATATTCATTGATTTTTGCCATTGAAAAACATGTTTTTCATATACCAGAAATGTTTGAAGCTACTGACTGAATGAAAGGAGCTGGCATCTCACTCTCTTTGAATCTTCTTTATCATGCTAGGATTAACAGGAAAAAGCTAAAAATTTCAGAATTGCACCGTGCAATGTGGAGATATTACTGTTTGTGCATTTACAATATTCATTGATTTTTGCCATTGAAAAACATGTTTTTCATATACCAGAAATGTTTGAAGCTACTGACAGAATGAAAGGAGCTGGCATCTCACTCTCTTTGAATCTTCTTTATCATGCTAGGATTAGCAGGAAAAAGCAAAAAATTTCAGAATTGCACCTTGCAATGTGGAGATATTACTGTTTGTGCATTTACAATATTCATTGATTTTTGCCATTGAAAAACATGTTTTTCATATACCAGAAATGTTTGAAGCTACTGACTGAATGAAAGGAGCTGGCATCTCACTCTCTTTGAATCTTCTTTATCATGCTAGGATTAACAGGAAAAAAGCTAAAAATTTCAGAATTTGCACCGTGCAATGTGGAGATATTACTGTTTGTGCATTTACAATATTCATTGATTTTTGCCATTGAAAAACATGTTTTTCATATACCAGAAATGTTTGAAGCTACTGACTGAATGAAAGGAGCTGGCATCTCACTCTCTTTGAATCTTCTTTATCATGCTAGGATTAACAGGAAAAAGCAAAAAATTTCAGAATTGCACCTTGCAATGTGGAGATATTACTGTTTGTGCATTTACAATATTCATTGATTTTTGCCATTGAAAAACATGTTTTTCATATACCAGAAATGTTTGAAGCTACTGACTGAATGAAAGGAGCTGGCATCTCACTCTCTTTGAATCTTCTTTATCATGCTAGGATTAACAGGAAAAAGCTAAAAATTTCAGAATTGCACCGTGCAATGTGGAGATATTACTGTTTGTGCATTTACAATATTCATTGATTTTTGCCATTGAAAAACATGTTTTTCATATACCAGAAATGTTTGAAGCTACTGACTGAATGAAAGGAGCTGGCATCTCACTCTCTTTGAATCTTCTTTATCATGCTAGGATTAACAGGAAAAAGCATAAAAATTTCAGAATTGCACCTTGCAATGTGGAGATATTACTGTTTGTGCATTTACAATATTCATTGATTTTTGCCATTGAAAAACATGTTTTTCATATACCAGAAATGTTTGAAGCTACTGACTGAATGAAAGGAGCTGGCATCTCACTCTCTTTGAATCTTCTTTATCATGCTAGGATTAGCAGGAAAAAGCAAAAAATTTCAGAATTGCACCTTGCAATGTGGAGATATTACTGTTTGTGCATTTACAATATTCATTGATTTTTGCCATTGAAAAACATGTTTTTCATATACCAGAAATGTTTGAAGCTACTGACTGAATGAAAGGAGCTGGCATCTCACTCTCTTTGAATCTTCTTTATCATGCTAGGATTAACAGGAAAAAGCAAAAATTTCAGAATTGCACCGTGCAATGTGGAGATATTACTGTTTGTGCATTTACAATATTCATTGATTTTTGCCATTGAAAAACATGTTTTTCATATACCAGAAATGTTTGAAGCTACTGACTGAATGAAAGGAGCTGGCATCTCACTCTCTTTGAATCTTCTTTATCATGCTAGGATTAGCAGGAAAAAGCAAAAAATTTCAGAATTGCACCTTGCAATGTGGAGATATTACTGTTTGTGCATTTACAATATTCATTGATTTTTGCCATTGAAAAACATGTTTTTCATATACCAGAAATGTTTGAAGCTACTGACTGAATGAAAGGAGCTGGCATCTCACTCTCTTTGAATCTTCTTTATCATGCTAGGATTAACAGGAAAAAGCAAAAAATTTCAGAATTGCACCTTGCAATGTGGAGATATTACTGTTTGTGCATTTACAATATTCATTGATTTTTGCCATTGAAAAACATGTTTTTCATATACCAGAAATGTTTGAAGCTACTGACTGAATGAAAGGAGCTGGCATCTCACTCTCTTTGAATCTTCTTTATCATGCTAGGATTAACAGGAAAAAGCTAAAAATTTCAGAATTGCACCGTGCAATGTGGAGATATTACTGTTTGTGCATTTACAATATTCATTGATTTTTGCCATTGAAAAACATGTTTTTCATATACCAGAAATGTTTGAAGCTACTGACTGAATGAAAGGAGCTGGCATCTCACTCTCTTTGAATCTTCTTTATCATGCTAGGATTAGCAGGAAAAAGCAAAAAATTTCAGAATTGCACCTTGCAATGTGGAGATATTACTGTTTGTGCATTTACAATATTCATTGATTTTTGCCATTGAAAAACATGTTTTTCATATACCAGAAATGTTTGAAGCTACTGACTGAATGAAAGGAGCTGGCATCTCACTCTCTTTGAATCTTCTTTATCATGCTAGGATTAACAGGAAAAAGCTAAAAATTTCAGAATTGCACCGTGCAATGTGGAGATATTACTGTTTGTGCATTTACAATATTCATTGATTTTTGCCATTGAAAAACATGTTTTTCATATACCAGAAATGTTTGAAGCTACTGACTGAATGAAAGGAGCTGGCATCTCACTCTCTTTGAATCTTCTTTATCATGCTAGGATTAACAGGAAAAAGCAAAAAAATTTCAGAATTGCACCTTGCAATGTGGAGATATTACTGTTTGTGCATTTACAATATTCATTGATTTTTGCCATTGAAAAACATGTTTTTCATATACCAGAAATGTTTGAAGCTACTGACTGAATGAAAGGAGCTGGCATCTCACTCTCTTTGAATCTTCTTTATCATGCTAGGATTAACAGGAAAAAGCTAAAAATTTCAGAATTGCACCGTGCAATGTGGAGATATTACTGTTTGTGCATTTACAATATTCATTGATTTTTGCCATTGAAAAACATGTTTTTCATATACCAGAAATGTTTGAAGCTACTGACTGAATGAAAGGAGCTGGCATCTCACTCTCTTTGAATCTTCTTTATCATGCTAGGATTAACAGGAAAAAGCTAAAAATTTCAGAATTGCACCGTGCAATGTGGAGATATTACTGTTTGTGCATTTACAATATTCATTGATTTTTGCCATTGAAAAACATGTTTTTCATATACCAGAAATGTTTGAAGCTACTGACTGAATGAAAGGAGCTGGCATCTCACTCTCTTTGAATCTTCTTTATCATGCTAGGATTAGCAGGAAAAAGCAAAAAATTTCAGAATTGCACCTTGCAATGTGGAGATATTACTGTTTGTGCATTTACAATATTCATTGATTTTTGCCATTGAAAAACATGTTTTTCATATACCAGAAATGTTTGAAGCTACTGACTGAATGAAAGGAGCTGGCATCTCACTCTCTTTGAATCTTCTTTATCATGCTAGGATTAACAGGAAAAAGCTAAAAATTTCAGAATTGCACCGTGCAATGTGGAGATATTACTGTTTGTGCATTTACAATATTCATTGATTTTTGCCATTGAAAAACATGTTTTTCATATACCAGAAATGTTTGAAGCTACTGACTGAATGAAAGGAGCTGGCATCTCACTCTCTTTGAATCTTCTTTATCATGCTAGGATTAGCAGGGAAAAAGCAAAAAATTTCAGAATTGCACCTTGCAATGTGGAGATATTACTGTTTGTGCATTTACAATATTCATTGATTTTTGCCATTGAAAAACATGTTTTTCATATACCAGAAATGTTTGAAGCTACTGACTGAATGAAAGGAGCTGGCATCTCACTCTCTTTGAATCTTCTTTATCATGCTAGGATTAACAGGAAAAAGCAAAAAATTTCAGAATTGCACCTTGCAATGTGGAGATATTACTGTTTGTGCATTTACAATATTCATTGATTTTTGCCATTGAAAAACATGTTTTTCATATACCAGAAATGTTTGAAGCTACTGACTGAATGAAAGGAGCTGGCATCTCACTCTCTTTGAATCTTCTTTATCATGCTAGGATTAACAGGAAAAAGCTAAAAATTTCAGAATTGCACCGTGCAATGTGGAGATATTACTGTTTGTGCATTTACAATATTCATTGATTTTTGCCATTGAAAAACATGTTTTTCATATACCAGAAATGTTTGAAGCTACTGACTGAATGAAAGGAGCTGGCATCTCACTCTCTTTGAATCTTCTTTATCATGCTAGGATTAGCAGGAAAAAGCAAAAAATTTCAGAATTGCACCTTGCAATGTGGAGATATTACTGTTTGTGCATTTACAATATTCATTGATTTTTGCCATTGAAAAACATGTTTTTCATATACCAGAAATGTTTGAAGCTACTGACTGAATGAAAGGAGCTGGCATCTCACTCTCTTTGAATCTTCTTTATCATGCTAGGATTAACAGGAAAAAGCTAAAAATTTCAGAATTGCACCGTGCAATGTGGAGATATTACTGTTTGTGCATTTACAATATTCATTGATTTTTGCCATTGAAAAACATGTTTTTCATATACCAGAAATGTTTGAAGCTACTGACTGAATGAAAGGAGCTGGCATCTCACTCTCTTTGAATCTTCTTTATCATGCTAGGATTAGCAGGAAAAAGCAAAAAATTTCAGAATTGCACCTTGCAATGTGGAGATATTACTGTTTGTGCATTTACAATATTCATTGATTTTTGCCATTGAAAAACATGTTTTTCATATACCAGAAATGTTTGAAGCTACTGACTGAATGAAAGGAGCTGGCATCTCACTCTCTTTGAATCTTCTTTATCATGCTAGGATTAACAGGAAAAAGCAAAAAATTTCAGAATTGCACCTTGCAATGTGGAGATATTACTGTTTGTGCATTTACAATATTCATTGATTTTTGCCATTGAAAAACATGTTTTTCATATACCAGAAATGTTTGAAGCTACTGACTGAATGAAAGGAGCTGGCATCTCACTCTCTTTGAATCTTCTTTATCATGCTAGGATTAACAGGAAAAAGCTAAAAATTTCAGAATTGCACCGTGCAATGTGGAGATATTACTGTTTGTGCATTTACAATATTCATTGATTTTTGCCATTGAAAAACATGTTTTTCATATACCAGAAATGTTTGAAGCTACTGACTGAATGAAAGGAGCTGGCATCTCACTCTCTTTGAATCTTCTTTATCATGCTAGGATTAGCAGGAAAAAGCAAAAAATTTCAGAATTGCACCTTGCAATGTGGAGATATTACTGTTTGTGCATTTACAATATTCATTGATTTTTGCCATTGAAAAACATGTTTTTCATATACCAGAAATGTTTGAAGCTACTGACTGAATGAAAGGAGCTGGCATCTCACTCTCTTTGAATCTTCTTTATCATGCTAGGATTAACAGGAAAAAGCAAAAAATTTCAGAATTGCACCTTGCAATGTGGAGATATTACTGTTTGTGCATTTACAATATTCATTGATTTTTGCCATTGAAAAACATGTTTTTCATATACCAGAAATGTTTGAAGCTACTGACTGAATGAAAGGAGCTGGCATCTCACTCTCTTTGAATCTTCTTTATCATGCTAGGATTAACAGGAAAAAGCTAAAAATTTCAGAATTGCACCGTGCAATGTGGAGATATTACTGTTTGTGCATTTACAATATTCATTGATTTTTGCCATTGAAAAACATGTTTTTCATATACCAGAAATGTTTGAAGCTACTGACAGAATGAAAGGAGCTGGCATCTCACTCTCTTTGAATCTTCTTTATCATGCTAGGATTAGCAGGAAAAAGCAAAAAATTTCAGAATTGCACCTTGCAATGTGGAGATATTACTGTTTGTGCATTTACAATATTCATTGATTTTTGCCATTGAAAAACATGTTTTTCATATACCAGAAATGTTTGAAGCTACTGACTGAATGAAAGGAGCTGGCATCTCACTCTCTTTGAATCTTCTTTATCATGCTAGGATTAACAGGAAAAAGCTAAAAATTTCAGAATTGCACCGTGCAATGTGGAGATATTACTGTTTGTGCATTTACAATATTCATTGATTTTTGCCATTGAAAAACATGTTTTTCATATACCAGAAATGTTTGAAGCTACTGACTGAATGAAAGGAGCTGGCATCTCACTCTCTTTGAATCTTCTTTATCATGCTAGGATTAACAGGAAAAAGCAAAAAATTTCAGAATTGCACCTTGCAATGTGGAGATTTTACTGTTTGTGCATTTACAATATTCATTGATTTTTGCCATTGAAAAACATGTTTTTCATATACCAGAAATGTTTGAAGCTACTGACTGAATGAAAGGAGCTGGCATCTCACTCTCTTTGAATCTTCTTTATCATGCTAGGATTAACAGGAAAAAGCTAAAAATTTCAGAATTGCACCGTGCAATGTGGAGATATTACTGTTTGTGCATTTACAATATTCATTGATTTTTGCCATTGAAAAACATGTTTTTCATATACCAGAAATGTTTGAAGCTACTGACTGAATGAAAGGAGCTGGCATCTCACTCTCTTTGAATCTTCTTTATCATGCTAGGATTAACAGGAAAAAGCAAAAAATTTCAGAATTGCACCTTGCAATGTGGAGATATTACTGTTTGTGCATTTACAATATTCATTGATTTTTGCCATTGAAAAACATGTTTTTCATATACCAGAAATGTTTGAAGCTACTGACTGAATGAAAGGAGCTGGCATCTCACTCTCTTTGAATCTTCTTTATCATGCTAGGATTAGCAGGAAAAAGCAAAAAATTTCAGAATTGCACCTTGCAATGTGGAGATATTACTGTTTGTGCATTTACAATATTCATTGATTTTTGCCATTGAAAAACATGTTTTTCATATACCAGAAATGTTTGAAGCTACTGACTGAATGAAAGGAGCTGGCATCTCACTCTCTTTGAATCTTCTTTATCATGCTAGGATTAACAGGAAAAAGCTAAAAATTTCAGAATTGCACCGTGCAATGTGGAGATATTACTGTTTGTGCATTTACAATATTCATTGATTTTTGCCATTGAAAAACATGTTTTTCATATACCAGAAATGTTTGAAGCTACTGACTGAATGAAAGGAGCTGGCATCTCACTCTCTTTGAATCTTCTTTATCATGCTAGGATTAGCAGGAAAAAGCAAAAAATTTCAGAATTGCACCTTGCAATGTGGAGATATTACTGTTTGTGCATTTACAATATTCATTGATTTTTGCCATTGAAAAACATGTTTTTCATATACCAGAAATGTTTGAAGCTACTGACTGAATGAAAGGAGCTGGCATCTCACTCTCTTTGAATCTTCTTTATCATGCTAGGATTAACAGGAAAAAGCAAAAAATTTCAGAATTGCACCTTGCAATGTGGAGATATTACTGTTTGTGCATTTACAATATTCATTGATTTTTGCCATTGAAAAACATGTTTTTCATATACCAGAAATGTTTGAAGCTACTGACTGAATGAAAGGAGCTGGCATCTCACTCTCTTTGAATCTTCTTTATCATGCTAGGATTAACAGGAAAAAGCTAAAAATTTCAGAATTGCACCGTGCAATGTGGAGATATTACTGTTTGTGCATTTACAATATTCATTGATTTTTGCCATTGAAAAACATGTTTTTCATATACCAGAAATGTTTGAAGCTACTGACTGAATGAAAGGAGCTGGCATCTCACTCTCTTTGAATCTTCTTTATCATGCTAGGATTAGCAGGAAAAAGCAAAAAATTTCAGAATTGCACCTTGCAATGTGGAGATATTACTGTTTGTGCATTTACAATATTCATTGATTTTTGCCATTGAAAAACATGTTTTTCATATACCAGAAATGTTTGAAGCTACTGACTGAATGAAAGGAGCTGGCATCTCACTCTCTTTGAATCTTCTTTATCATGCTAGGATTAACAGGAAAAAGCTAAAAATTTCAGAATTGCACCGTGCAATGTGGAGATATTACTGTTTGTGCATTTACAATATTCATTGATTTTTGCCATTGAAAAACATGTTTTTCATATACCAGAAATGTTTGAAGCTACTGACTGAATGAAAGGAGCTGGCATCTCACTCTCTTTGAATCTTCTTTATCATGCTAGGATTAACAGGAAAAAGCAAAAAATTTCAGAATTGCACCTTGCAATGTGGAGATATTACTGTTTGTGCATTTACAATATTCATTGATTTTTGCCATTGAAAAACATGTTTTTCATATACCAGAAATGTTTGAAGCTACTGACTGAATGAAAGGAGCTGGCATCTCACTCTCTTTGAATCTTCTTTATCATGCTAGGATTAACAGGAAAAAGCTAAAAATTTCAGAATTGCACCGTGCAATGTGGAGATATTACTGTTTGTGCATTTACAATATTCATTGATTTTTGCCATTGAAAAACATGTTTTTCATATACCAGAAATGTTTGAAGCTACTGACTGAATGAAAGGAGCTGGCATCTCACTCTCTTTGAATCTTCTTTATCATGCTAGGATTAACAGGAAAAAGCTAAAAATTTCAGAATTGCACCGTGCAATGTGGAGATATTACTGTTTGTGCATTTACAATATTCATTGATTTTTGCCATTGAAAAACATGTTTTTCATATACCAGAAATGTTTGAAGCTACTGACTGAATGAAAGGAGCTGGCATCTCACTCTCTTTGAATCTTCTTTATCATGCTAGGATTAGCAGGAAAAAGCAAAAAATTTCAGAATTGCACCTTGCAATGTGGAGATATTACTGTTTGTGCATTTACAATATTCATTGATTTTTGCCATTGAAAAACATGTTTTTCATATACCAGAAATGTTTGAAGCTACTGACTGAATGAAAGGAGCTGGCATCTCACTCTCTTTGAATCTTCTTTATCATGCTAGGATTAACAGGAAAAAGCTAAAAATTTCAGAATTGCACCGTGCAATGTGGAGATATTACTGTTTGTGCATTTACAATATTCATTGATTTTTGCCATTGAAAAACATGTTTTTCATATACCAGAAATGTTTGAAGCTACTGACTGAATGAAAGGAGCTGGCATCTCACTCTCTTTGAATCTTCTTTATCATGCTAGGATTAGCAGGAAAAAGCAAAAAATTTCAGAATTGCACCTTGCAATGTGGAGATATTACTGTTTGTGCATTTACAATATTCATTGATTTTTGCCATTGAAAAACGTTTTTCATATACCAGAAATGTTTGAAGCTACTGACTGAATGAAAGGAGCTGGCATCTCACTCTCTTTGAATCTTCTTTATCATGCTAGGATTAACAGGAAAAAGCTAAAAATTTCAGAATTGCACCGTGCAATGTGGAGATATTACTGTTTGTGCATTTACAATATTCATTGATTTTTGCCATTGAAAAACATGTTTTTCATATACCAGAAATGTTTGAAGCTACTGACTGAATGAAAGGAGCTGGCATCTCACTCTCTTTGAATCTTCTTTATCATGCTAGGATTAGCAGGAAAAAGCAAAAAATTTCAGAATTGCACCTTGCAATGTGGAGATATTACTGTTTGTGCATTTACAATATTCATTGATTTTTGCCATTGAAAAACATGTTTTTCATATACCAGAAATGTTTGAAGCTACTGACAGAATGAAAGGAGCTGGCATCTCACTCTCTTTGAATCTTCTTTATCATGCTAGGATTAGCAGGAAAAAGCAAAAAATTTCAGAATTGCACCTTGCAATGTGGAGATATTACTGTTTGTGCATTTACAATATTCATTGATTTTTGCCATTGAAAAACATGTTTTTCATATACCAGAAATGTTTGAAGCTACTGACTGAATGAAAGGAGCTGGCATCTCACTCTCTTTGAATCTTCTTTATCATGCTAGGATTAACAGGAAAAAGCTAAAAATTTCAGAATTGCACCGTGCAATGTGGAGATATTACTGTTTGTGCATTTACAATATTCATTGATTTTTGCCATTGAAAAACATGTTTTTCATATACCAGAAATGTTTGAAGCTACTGACTGAATGAAAGGAGCTGGCATCTCACTCTCTTTGAATCTTCTTTATCATGCTAGGATTAACAGGAAAAAGCAAAAAATTTCAGAATTGCACCTTGCAATGTGGAGATATTACTGTTTGTGCATTTACAATATTCATTGATTTTTGCCATTGAAAAACATGTTTTTCATATACCAGAAATGTTTGAAGCTACTGACTGAATGAAAGGAGCTGGCATCTCACTCTCTTTGAATCTTCTTTATCATGCTAGGATTAACAGGAAAAAGCTAAAAATTTCAGAATTGCACCGTGCAATGTGGAGATATTACTGTTTGTGCATTTACAATATTCATTGATTTTTGCCATTGAAAAACATGTTTTTCATATACCAGAAATGTTTGAAGCTACTGACTGAATGAAAGGAGCTGGCATCTCACTCTCTTTGAATCTTCTTTATCATGCTAGGATTAACAGGAAAAAGCAAAAAATTTCAGAATTGCACCTTGCAATGTGGAGATATTACTGTTTGTGCATTTACAATATTCATTGATTTTTGCCATTGAAAAACATGTTTTTCATATACCAGAAATGTTTGAAGCTACTGACTGAATGAAAGGAGCTGGCATCTCACTCTCTTTGAATCTTCTTTATCATGCTAGGATTAACAGGAAAAAGCTAAAAATTTCAGAATTGCACCGTGCAATGTGGAGATATTACTGTTTGTGCATTTACAATATTCATTGATTTTTGCCATTGAAAAACATGTTTTTCATATACCAGAAATGTTTGAAGCTACTGACTGAATGAAAGGAGCTGGCATCTCACTCTCTTTGAATCTTCTTTATCATGCTAGGATTAGCAGGAAAAAGCAAAAAATTTCAGAATTGCACCTTGCAATGTGGAGATATTACTGTTTGTGCATTTACAATATTCATTGATTTTTGCCATTGAAAAACATGTTTTTCATATACCAGAAATGTTTGAAGCTACTGACTGAATGAAAGGAGCTGGCATCTCACTCTCTTTGTTTTACCATATTTTTTTATTTTTAATAAACAGTTTAACAGGGGAATAACAATCGTAGCATAAAGTAGTGAAATAAGAATATTCGTGGGAAGGGGTAATTCCGAGGAAGGGGAAGGGAAAGGGAACAAACGGAAATGGAATAATCAGGGAAGGTGGGAGAAATTTGTTCGTCAAATAATAAACACGATAATAGATAACTTGAACAATTAAACACACACCACTATCATATTAGCAAAATTAAACATATTAATAAGCTAAACATGTAACACCTATTAAGATATTCCAGCATTATGAGATGATTGAGGGAACTTAATGGACCAAATATCCCACTTCTTAGAAAATTTAAGTAAATTATTGTTAATAAGGGCAAATCTGAGTTCAAATATTCTATGGAGATTCATCTTATCAACTAAGTCCTCCAAAGTGGGGACATGTGACTTTCTCCAATAAAAAGCCAATGTATTCTTACAGACTGAGAATAAATGAATCACCAAAGATCTTTCAAACGACTTGTATGATTCAAGATCCAAGGATAGTAAAGCCCTTTGAGGGGTCAATATTAGTGGTCTGCCCAAGAGATCATCTACCAAAGAAGAGATCTGAGCCCATAGATTGCGGATTTTAGGGCAGCTCCAAAAGAGATGTAACAGATCTCCCCTGAGGCCGCACTCCCTCCAACAGAGGGGAGAGTTGCTGGGCTTTATATAGTGGAGCCTGATTGGAGTGTAGTACCATCTGGTTAAAATTTTGAAGTAGGCCTCTTGTAAGGGCATAGATATATTAGAGGCTTGTGAGAAAAGAAGAGCATTCTCCCATTGGTCGGATTGGAAATTGAGTTTTAGGTCCTTTTCCCATCGAATCATGTAAAGATGTTTTTGGAAAGAGAGGTCATTATTGAAGCTGTTATATAGGTGTCTCAGGCTCCAAAAAATCTTATGGGATGTGTTACTTAACAGGTTCACCGAGATTTCGGAAACGATAAATTTGCTAGAAATGAATTCCAGAATAATGCTCTTTAAATGAGAGTATAAAAAGAAATCAGAAAAAGGCAAATTGAATCTTTTCTTAAGAATTTGGAAAGGGATAAAGACAGAAGCTTCATACAAGTCTCCAATTTTCCTTAACCCTTTAATGTCCCATTGATCTGGAATGGAAGAGTTATACAGATCAGCAACAAAACCAATTGGAAATTTTTTGACAAGGGAAAGCTTATCCATATCAGAATCTCTTAAAGGATTCTTTTTCTTTTTTTTGGTGATTTTTTTCCAGGCGTCAATGATCGCCTGGAAAATAGGGTGGGAAGAATCATGAGTACACTGTCTAAAGAGATGCCTGAGTAACAATTCACGAGGAGAAGAACCGTTATTTAAGAAGGTCTCCAGAATCATCCAGGCTGGGGGGCTGTCAGAATTAAACCAGTAACTGCTCTGTTTGATAAGGTTTGCCAGATAGTAAGCGGAAATATTAGGATGGCTCAGACCTCCGTTACTTTTATTCTTGTACAATATATCAGCAGATATCCTCGCACGTTTATTATCCCAGACATAAGAATTAATCTGATTTTGAATTTTTTGAATAAAGATATGGGAAATAGATAAAGGTAGGTTGCGGAAAAAATACAAAATTTTGGGAAGAACAAACATCTTGATAGAGAGGACTCTACCCCACCACGACAAATCTCTTTTCATAAAATCCATCAAATCTCCTCGGACGATGTCATCAATCCGAACCAGATTGTCAGAGATTGTTGAATTAATAGATTTACCAATACTGATCCCCAAATAAGTCAGATTGCGTTTAGCCAGACCAAAGGAAAATCTTGAGTGTAAAACCTCTCTCGTCTGACGGTCCAGATTAATATTCAAAAGTTTAGACTTCTCATTGTTAATTTTAAAATAAGAAATCTGAGAGAATAGTTCTAGAACCTTTGAAACCTCCGCAACCGAATTTACTGGGTCCAGCAAGGAAAGCATAACATCATCTGCAAAGAGGCCGATTTTAAATTCTCGAGATGGGGTAGAAATCCCCCTAATGTCAGTGTTTTCTCTAATCCTCTGTGCCAAAGGCTCCATAGCCAGGACAAAGAGAAGGGGGGAAAGTGGGCAACCCTGTCTAGTACCATTTGTGATAGGGATTGGATTTGAGAGATAATTGTTAACATAAATTTTTGCTTGGGGGTTAGAATAGAGGGCCATAATTGAAGAGAGAAATTTGTTATCAAAACCGAATTTAATAAGGGTGAGTTTAAGGTATAGCCAATTTAACCTGTCGAAAGCTTTTTCAGCGTCTAAAGCAAGCAATGAAGTTGGGAGTTTCGCCGTATTTATCACCTTAATAATATTCAGAAGTCTTCTAGAGCCATCAGTTGCTTGCCTCCCACCAACGAAGCCAATCTGATCATCGTTGATGAGAGATGGGAGAATAGTCGATAAACGATTGGCCAGAATTTTCGAATATATCTTAATATCAGTGTTAATTAGTGAAATGGGCCTATAATTTTTAACATTATCTCTCTCATCCTTAGACTTGGGTATTAGGGTAATGGTGGCTTCCAGCATTTCTGAGGGGAAGGAGCTTATTGAGGAAGCATGATTGAAAATTTTCGTGAGAGGGGAAGAAAGTAGGTCACAAAAAGTTTTATAATACTCATTAATGAACCCATCTGGACCCGGAGCCCTGAAATCTTTAAGTTGCTTTATTGTGTTAATAATTTCAAGGTTAGAAAAAGGCTTATTCAATGACTCGTGATCCAGAGGGCTCAATTTCGGTAGGTTAATGGAGGATAAAAATTTGTTGATTGCATCTGGGTGAGGATGGGAAATTAGAGGATCAGTTTTGATGTTGTAGAGTTTTTTGTAAAAATTTGCAAACTGGTTCACTATATCTTTAGGGTGGCAAAACGTTATTCCACTATTGTTTTTTATTTTATCTATTCTATTAATTGCTCTTTTACATTTGACTAGGCGGGCCATAAAGCGGGTAGGTTTATTTAGGGCCGCATAGTAATTAAATTTTGATTTCCGAATAATTGCATCATAGGAGGAAGAAATTTCTGATTTTAGCTCTACTCTTAAATTTGAGAGTTCTTTTTGAATTATTGGGGAAGGGGAAGGAAGATTAATTTGCTCTAATTCTTTTTCCCTAATCAGTTTTTGAAGAGAATTAATTTTTGATCTTTTTTCTTTTTTTTCAAATGAGGATATCTGCATTAGTACACCACGAAGGACGGCCTTGTGAGCGCACCAGCTGGAGAAGGGATTAGATAAATCTGGGGTATCATTCTCCCTAAAATAATCAGAAATAGCTTTTTCAATAATTTTTTTGTTTTTGGGGTTATGAATAAGTGAAGATCTACATTTCCAAAGAAATCCATTTTTAATAAGAGGACCAATATGAATTTCACATGACGTAGGGGCATGATCTGATAGAGACCTAAGACCTATAGATACGTTAGAGAATTTGGGTAAAGAAAAAACGTCAGTTATTATTAAGTCTATTCTAGAGGCCGTTTGGTGCGCATCCGAAAAATGGGAGAATTCTTTGGAGGTAGTTTGCAGACATCTAAATGTATCAAATAGTTCGTTTTTATAAAGCCAGTTATTTAGCGTCGGGTATAAATGACGGCTGGGGGAGGAAGAGTCCATATGCCCGTCCGGGACCATGTTGAAGTCTCCCAAAAAAATCAATTCACCTCTCCTAACCTCTTCAACCTTTCTAAAAACCTTATTCAAAAAGGGTATTTGCTTTTTATTTGGGGCGTATAGGTTAACAACAGTGCACTCATGATTATTCAGTTTACAGAGCAATATATGGAACCTTCCATTGACATCTCTATGCTGATCTAAAAACTCAAATGGGACAGAATCTCTGATCACTGTAGCTACACCGGCTTTTTTCCGGTCGCTAGTGGATTCAAATATATGAGGGTAGCGTTTGTGGGTAAAGGTAGGGTGTTTTCCCTCGGCAAACCTTGTCTCCTGAAGACACGCAACATCAGCACCAAGATGACCCAATTCCTTCCAAAGGGAGAATCTCTTATTGGGACTGTTTAGGCCTCTTACATTATAGGTGATGATCTTGATAGGCATAGGTAAATTAATAATTAAAGTAAGTCAAAAGGAGAGGGGTCAGTTGGTCCAACAAATTCCCAAAAAATAAAAATCAACCGACAATCAAAGCTGGAATACAATATCTCTAATATTAATTCAAAGATAGTAATAACAATAACCAAATATTCAAAGAAAAAGAAAAAAAAAAAAACGAATCAAAAAATCTCCTGAGGGAACCTTCACCGAAAAGGTTCTCCCTCAGATTGGGGGGAAAAATAATGTGGACAAACCATGAAGGCTAAATATAAAGAAGAATGATAAATTTATTATAGCATGTTAGGTGAGGTGAAAAAATGTGATTATTTTTAAAGAGGGCTCCCGAGGGAGTAGTGTTTATCATTTCAGCGGTGAGGTGCCTTTGTAACCTTGTAGGGAATGTCTTTTATAAAATCAAAAAATTTAGGGCCTTCATCAGGATCTGTAAGAGTGAATGTTTTCCGGTTAAAGAAAATCAGCAACTTTACCGGAAAGCCCCACCTATATGGGATATTCATATCCCTCAGTCTATCTGTGGTCAATTTGTATGACCTTCTTGCATCCATGGTTTCTTTGGAAAAATCGGAGAAGATTTTTAGATGCGAGAAAGGCTCTGGAAAAGTCCTATTTTCCCTGATATAATTCAAGATTCTCTCTTTGGTCGAGAAGAAATGTAACCTAGCTATTACATCCCTAGGAAGATCCGAGGAAATGGAGGTCGGACGAAATAAGCGATGGGCCCTATCAATGATAAGATCCTGCTCAGAAAGGGATGGGATTGTCTTGTGAAATAAGTCTTTGAGAAAAGCCGAGATATCTGAGGGAGAAACATCCTCAGATATGCCTCTAATTTTCAAATTATTTCTCCTACTCCTATCCTCCAAATCCGCAACTTTTAATCTGAGTCTCTTAAGCTCAGATTTAATTTCTAGATTATCAGAAGAGACAGACTCTACCCTTCCCTCCACCGTTTCAAGTCTTTTAGTGTTTTCCTCCAATTTAAGACCAAAAGCTTCCAAAGTAGATTTCATGGTGTCTACCTGTTTCTCGAAGCCCAGTTTCATATTTCTGTCAATTGTCTTTAAAAGATTGTCCAGATATGAACCAAGGTCGGTATTTCCCAACTCTTGTGAAATGGGCATTTTGACCGGGACACTAAGCGTAGGGTCTGGGGACAAAGGGGAAAAGTCCTTTTTAGCACGTCTCTTATCTGGACTAGGATTAGGAGACGTGTCCGAGGATTCCTCCTCCGAACTCGTAGCCAATGAAGAATACTTGTTGCTCCAGGCTCCTGGATCCCTTCTCTTTGATGAGATGGAAATATCCATCTCTTCCACTTTTTTTCCTTTAACTACGATAGAAGGGGCAGGTTTAGCATCAGGAATTCTCTGTGGTTTTGGAGATAATAGACTTTTATAAGATTCTTTGGTGGGAGAGCTTATTTTAGTACTCAGTCTGTCTTCCGGATTTCTATGAGGTGATCTGGACTTAAGAGGACTGACAGTATTAACAGCATCTTCTGATGGGTTTGAAAATGAAAAGCGTTGGGAGGACTTCGCTCTAACCGCACTAGTTTTAAGGGGAGCTTCCAAAGACTTTTGGGTATTTTTTTTATTAGCCGCCATTATAAAATATCAGACCTATGGGTATATATATATAGAAAAACACTAAAATAACACTAGAAATATTTGACCTAAAGGGTGGACAAAAGACTTTAGGGTTGCAAAGTGACTGGGAACAATGGCTAGAAGAAGTTTGCGTTAAACAAATATCAATCCAACAAGAGGCAATCAATACCCTTAAAAACTGCAATATTATGTACCCCCTAAAATACAATCCTTAAAATATAAATTACCATCAAAAGTAACAAAAAAATAATGAAATTGACCTGAGGGATAAAAATAAAAGGCACATATATTTCTTAACATGAAACTAATTATTATGGAGGCTTGCAAATCTGTAGAGTTCCATGGGCACCAACTGTTATATATATATCAGGTAGCGTAGTCACAGGGTATATATATGAGGGCAGAAACAGATCCTCCTATCCCTCCCCTCCCCTCAGAGTCAAGTCTCGCAGTCAAAATGATATTACACCGTTTGGAGTTTAATAAACCTCTGTATCAGTAATAATATAGAATCAGCACCATGGACAGCAGTTCAGAGCGACGCTGCAGCAGGAGGCAGGAGAAATTGACTGGTATAAGTTCAGCACCATGGACAGCAGTTCAGACCAATACAAGATCAGCACCATGGACAGCAGCTCAAATCAGCACCATGGACAGCAGTGCAGAGCGACGCCAGCAGAGGGCAGGAGAATCTGATCAGCACCATGGACAGCAGTGCTGAGCTACGCCGCAGCAGGGGGCGGGAGATTCAAAGAATATCAGCTGATTGGAAGTGTGTGACAGTGGAGAGTAGCGGGGCTGCTGCAGCGGGGGACCAGAGGCAAAAATCAAAGCGCAGCAGCGCTGTCACAGAAGGGGGAGGCAGTCACAGGGGTCTGCAGGGTCCAGACACCATAAAAATATACACAGCAGAGCGGCACAGCGGGGGTATATAGAACGGACCTCGGCACCGGCGGCACTCAACAGCTGGGAGCAGGGGGAGCGGAGCAGCTTCTTATCAGGGGGAAGAGGGATGCCGCCGCCACTATATGGAACCTGGGGACGTGGGGACACCGGCAGTGCTCGTTATCAGAGTGAACAGCTGATATGCCGGCTCCGGAGCAGAGGGGGGGGGACCGCTACTATGTGAACAGCCCGGAGTGCAGGTAACAGCCGCAAAGGAGAGGAGAGAGCCGGGTGCAGACAGCAGCGGTGGCAGTGAGCGGAGGGGGGGGAAAGGGACGCAGCAGCTTCACAGGGACACCAGGGGACACCGTTACCACCGGAGCAGCCCCAGAACCACGGCAACAGACCCCCAGAAACCCGATAAAAGCCCCGGCTTCAGCCAGGGCTTATCTGACCTGTACAGAAGTAATCAGTATGCAGTCCCGCTCCGTCTCAGTCTCCTGAACTCCGCGTCGTACAGGCTAGGCTAGGCTCACGGTCCCTTGTCGGCAGCAGGGGTCTTATCCACGGGGACCAGTGGGGTTGGGAATCTTTGGTCCGGAGGTGGCAGCGCCTCTTCTTTATGGAGTAAGGTCCTGCGGGTCCGGTCCCGACCTCCGTGAAGTAACGATAGTTGATTGCAGGGCAGGGATTTCGAAGCTGTCGCCGGTGTCCCGGTCTCAGTCCCCTCTTCTCTTTTCTTTCTTGGATCCGTTGAAAGAACAGCTGAAACTGCTGTAGGGTCCCGCTCCCAAAGTAAAAGGCGGAGCAGAGCAGACCTTTACTGCTATTCCAGTCACTTCAAAGCAGCGCTGCTGAGCGACTGGAAACAAGAAAAGGGCCGCAGAGTGACTGGAATCAAGAAAAGGGCCGCCAGTGATCGCCTGGGTGTCAGAACCAGAACCAAAATGTGCCACCCCGTGGATTAAAAATAAGCTCTGACAACAGTCAGGGGGCCCAGTATATAATGTTCAGTTAAATGAAGTGAGAGGAATATGTGCCCCCACCGATCTGTGAGCTTAAAGGGGCACGTCACAGCCTCAAGGACTGGAATGCTCACCAGGACTTACCGCAGCTGCATATAAAGCCTGCTGATAGTCCTTAAGTCCGGTATAAAACGATGTAATCCTGGGTCCGGAGGTAGAAGGGCATAAATGGGTCCACAATCCTGTAGGGCCACGTTACAGAGTCACTTCAATGGTGGATTCTGAGTCTCACCCAAATGTCTGAGCACAAAACATCTCCAGGGTTGATGGGGTTAGCAGGGATTCTTTGGTGTCAAAATGATCCCTGAATGATAGGAAGTCCAAATATATAAGAATTTTGAAAAAAAATCTTCTTTTTGTTGCTTAAAAAGTAGCTTTAAAGCGAAGCCCTCAGGGAGCTCAGGATCAAGCTGCCATCTCGTCCTGTGCTCAGGCCACTCCCCCCATCTCACTCTCTTTGAATCTTCTTTATCATGCTAGGATTAACAGGAAAAAGCTAAAAATTTCAGAATTGCACCGTGCAATGTGGAGATATTACTGTTTGTGCATTTACAATATTCATTGATTTTTGCCATTGAAAAACATGTTTTTCATATACCAGAAATGTTTGAAGCTACTGACTGAATGAAAGGAGCTGGCATCTCACTCTCTTTGAATCTTCTTTATCATGCTAGGATTAGCAGGAAAAAGCAAAAAATTTCAGAATTGCACCTTGCAATGTGGAGATATTACTGTTTGTGCATTTACAATATTCATTGATTTTTGCCATTGAAAAACATGTTTTTCATATACCAGAAATGTTTGAAGCTACTGACTGAATGAAAGGAGCTGGCATCTCACTCTCTTTGAATCTTCTTTATCATGCTAGGATTAACAGGAAAAAGCAAAAAATTTCAGAATTGCACCTTGCAATGTGGAGATATTACTGTTTGTGCATTTACAATATTCATTGATTTTTGCCATTGAAAAACATGTTTTTCATATACCAGAAATGTTTGAAGCTACTGACTGAATGAAAGGAGCTGGCATCTCACTCTCTTTGAATCTTCTTTATCATGCTAGGATTAACAGGAAAAAGCTAAAAATTTCAGAATTGCACCGTGCAATGTGGAGATATTACTGTTTGTGCATTTACAATATTCATTGATTTTTGCCATTGAAAAACATGTTTTTCATATACCAGAAATGTTTGAAGCTACTGACTGAATGAAAGGAGCTGGCATCTCACTCTCTTTGAATCTTCTTTATCATGCTAGGATTAACAGGAAAAAGCAAAAAATTTCAGAATTGCACCTTGCAATGTGAAGATATTACTGTTTGTGCATTTACAATATTCATTGATTTTTGCCATTGAAAAACATGTTTTTCATATACCAGAAATGTTTGAAGCTACTGACTGAATGAAAGGAGCTGGCATCTCACTCTCTTTGAATCTTCTTTATCATGCTAGGATTAACAGGAAAAAGCTAAAAATTTCAGAATTGCACCGTGCAATGTGGAGATATTACTGTTTGTGCATTTACAATATTCATTGATTTTTGCCATTGAAAAACATGTTTTTCATATACCAGAAATGTTTGAAGCTACTGACTGAATGAAAGGAGCTGGCATCTCACTCTCTTTGAATCTTCTTTATCATGCTAGGATTAGCAGGAAAAAGCAAAAAATTTCAGAATTGCACCTTGCAATGTGGAGATATTACTGTTTGTGCATTTACAATATTCATTGATTTTTGCCATTGAAAAACATGTTTTTCATATACCAGAAATGTTTGAAGCTACTGACTGAATGAAAGGAGCTGGCATCTCACTCTCTTTGAATCTTCTTTATCATGCTAGGATTAACAGGAAAAAGCTAAAAATTTCAGAATTGCACCGTGCAATGTGGAGATATTACTGTTTGTGCATTTACAATATTCATTGATTTTTGCCATTGAAAAACATGTTTTTCATATACCAGAAATGTTTGAAGCTACTGACTGAATGAAAGGAGCTGGCATCTCACTCTCTTTGAATCTTCTTTATCATGCTAGGATTAGCAGGAAAAAGCAAAAAATTTCAGAATTGCACCTTGCAATGTGGAGATATTACTGTTTGTGCATTTACAATATTCATTGATTTTTGCCATTGAAAAACATGTTTTTCATATACCAGAAATGTTTGAAGCTACTGACTGAATGAAAGGAGCTGGCATCTCACTCTCTTTGAATCTTCTTTATCATGCTAGGATTAGCAGGAAAAAGCAAAAAATTTCAGAATTGCACCTTGCAATGTGGAGATATTACTGTTTGTGCATTTACAATATTCATTGATTTTTGCCATTGAAAAACATGTTTTTCATATACCAGAAATGTTTGAAGCTACTGACTGAATGAAAGGAGCTGGCATCTCACTCTCTTTGAATCTTCATCATGCTAGGATTAACAGGAAAAAGCTAAAAATTTCAGAATTGCACCGTGCAATGTGGAGATATTACTGTTTGTGCATTTACAATATTCATTGATTTTTGCCATTGAAAAACATGTTTTTCATATACCAGAAATGTTTGAAGCTACTGACTGAATGAAAGGAGCTGGCATCTCACTCTCTTTGAATCTTCTTTATCATGCTAGGATTAACAGGAAAAAGCAAAAAATTTCAGAATTGCACCTTGCAATGTGGAGATATTACTGTTTGTGCATTTACAATATTCATTGATTTTTGCCATTGAAAAACATGTTTTTCATATACCAGAAATGTTTGAAGCTACTGACTGAATGAAAGGAGCTGGCATCTCACTCTCTTTGAATCTTCTTTATCATGCTAGGATTAACAGGAAAAAGCTAAAAATTTCAGAATTGCACCGTGCAATGTGGAGATATTACTGTTTGTGCATTTACAATATTCATTGATTTTTGCCATTGAAAAACATGTTTTTCATATACCAGAAATGTTTGAAGCTACTGACTGAATGAAAGGAGCTGGCATCTCACTCTCTTTGAATCTTCTTTATCATGCTAGGATTAGCAGGAAAAAGCAAAAAATTTCAGAATTGCACCTTGCAATGTGGAGATATTACTGTTTGTGCATTTACAATATTCATTGATTTTTGCCATTGAAAAACATGTTTTTCATATACCAGAAATGTTTGAAGCTACTGACTGAATGAAAGGAGCTGGCATCTCACTCTCTTTGAATCTTCTTTATCATGCTAGGATTAGCAGGAAAAAGCAAAAAATTTCAGAATTGCACCTTGCAATGTGGAGATATTACTGTTTGTGCATTTACAATATTCATTGATTTTTGCCATTGAAAAACATGTTTTTCATATACCAGAAATGTTTGAAGCTACTGACTGAATGAAAGGAGCTGGCATCTCACTCTCTTTGAATCTTCTTTATCATGCTAGGATTAGCAGGAAAAAGCAAAAAATTTCAGAATTGCACCTTGCAATGTGGAGATATTACTGTTTGTGCATTTACAATATTCATTGATTTTTGCCATTGAAAAACATGTTTTTCATATACCAGAAATGTTTGAAGCTACTGACTGAATGAAAGGAGCTGGCATCTCACTCTCTTTGAATCTTCATCATGCTAGGATTAACAGGAAAAAGCTAAAAATTTCAGAATTGCACCGTGCAATGTGGAGATATTACTGTTTGTGCATTTACAATATTCATTGATTTTTGCCATTGAAAAACATGTTTTTCATATACCAGAAATGTTTGAAGCTACTGACTGAATGAAAGGAGCTGGCATCTCACTCTCTTTGAATCTTCTTTATCATGCTAGGATTAACAGGAAAAAGCAAAAAATTTCAGAATTGCACCTTGCAATGTGGAGATATTACTGTTTGTGCATTTACAATATTCATTGATTTTTGCCATTGAAAAACATGTTTTTCATATACCAGAAATGTTTGAAGCTACTGACTGAATGAAAGGAGCTGGCATCTCACTCTCTTTGAATCTTCTTTATCATGCTAGGATTAACAGGAAAAAGCTAAAAATTTCAGAATTGCACCGTGCAATGTGGAGATATTACTGTTTGTGCATTTACAATATTCATTGATTTTTGCCATTGAAAAACATGTTTTTCATATACCAGAAATGTTTGAAGCTACTGACTGAATGAAAGGAGCTGGCATCTCACTCTCTTTGAATCTTCTTTATCATGCTAGGATTAGCAGGAAAAAGCAAAAAATTTCAGAATTGCACCTTGCAATGTGGAGATATTACTGTTTGTGCATTTACAATATTCATTGATTTTTGCCATTGAAAAACGTTTTTCATATACCAGAAATGTTTGAAGCTACTGACTGAATGAAAGGAGCTGGCATCTCACTCTCTTTGAATCTTCTTTATCATGCTAGGATTAACAGGAAAAAGCTAAAAATTTCAGAATTGCACCGTGCAATGTGGAGATATTACTGTTTGTGCATTTACAATATTCATTGATTTTTGCCATTGAAAAACATGTTTTTCATATACCAGAAATGTTTGAAGCTACTGACTGAATGAAAGGAGCTGGCATCTCACTCTCTTTGAATCTTCTTTATCATGCTAGGATTAGCAGGAAAAAGCAAAAAATTTCAGAATTGCACCTTGCAATGTGGAGATATTACTGTTTGTGCATTTACAATATTCATTGATTTTTGCCATTGAAAAACATGTTTTTCATATACCAGAAATGTTTGAAGCTACTGACTGAATGAAAGGAGCTGGCATCTCACTCTCTTTGAATCTTCTTTATCATGCTAGGATTAACAGGAAAAAGCAAAAAATTTCAGAATTGCACCTTGCAATGTGGAGATATTACTGTTTGTGCATTTACAATATTCATTGATTTTTGCCATTGAAAAACATGTTTTTCATATACCAGAAATGTTTGAAGCTACTGACTGAATGAAAGGAGCTGGCATCTCACTCTCTTTGAATCTTCTTTATCATGCTAGGATTAGCAGGAAAAAGCAAAAAATTTCAGAATTGCACCTTGCAATGTGGAGATATTACTGTTTGTGCATTTACAATATTCATTGATTTTTGCCATTGAAAAACATGTTTTTCATATACCAGAAATGTTTGAAGCTACTGACTGAATGAAAGGAGCTGGCATCTCACTCTCTTTGAATCTTCTTTATCATGCTAGGATTAACAGGAAAAAGCTAAAAATTTCAGAATTGCACCGTGCAATGTGGAGATATTACTGTTTGTGCATTTACAATATTCATTGATTTTTGCCATTGAAAAACATGTTTTTCATATACCAGAAATGTTTGAAGCTACTGACTGAATGAAAGGAGCTGGCATCTCACTCTCTTTGAATCTTCTTTATCATGCTAGGATTAGCAGGAAAAAGCAAAAAATTTCAGAATTGCACCTTGCAATGTGGAGATATTACTGTTTGTGCATTTACAATATTCATTGATTTTTGCCATTGAAAAACATGTTTTTCCTATACCAGAAATGTTTGAAGCTACTGACTGAATGAAAGGAGCTGGCATCTCACTCTCTTTGAATCTTCTTTATCATGCTAGGATTAACAGGAAAAAGCAAAAAATTTCAGAATTGCACCTTGCAATGTGGAGATATTACTGTTTGTGCATTTACAATATTCATTGATTTTTGCCATTGAAAAACATGTTTTTCATATACCAGAAATGTTTGAAGCTACTGACTGAATGAAAGGAGCTGGCATCTCACTCTCTTTGAATCTTCTTTATCATGCTAGGATTAACAGGAAAAAGCTAAAAATTTCAGAATTGCACCGTGCAATGTGGAGATATTACTGTTTGTGCATTTACAATATTCATTGATTTTTGCCATTGAAAAACATGTTTTTCATATACCAGAAATGTTTGAAGCTACTGACTGAATGAAAGGAGCTGGCATCTCACTCTCTTTGAATCTTCTTTATCATGCTAGGATTAGCAGGAAAAAGCAAAAAATTTCAGAATTGCACCTTGCAATGTGGAGATATTACTGTTTGTGCATTTACAATATTCATTGATTTTTGCCATTGAAAAACATGTTTTTCATATACCAGAAATGTTTGAAGCTACTGACTGAATGAAAGGAGCTGGCATCTCACTCTCTTTGAATCTTCTTTATCATGCTAGGATTAACAGGAAAAAGCTAAAAATTTCAGAATTGCACCGTGCAATGTGGAGATATTACTGTTTGTGCATTTACAATATTCATTGATTTTTGCCATTGAAAAACATGTTTTTCATATACCAGAAATGTTTGAAGCTACTGACTGAATGAAAGGAGCTGGCATCTCACTCTCTTTGAATCTTCTTTATCATGCTAGGATTAGCAGGAAAAAGCAAAAAATTTCAGAATTGCACCTTGCAATGTGGAGATATTACTGTTTGTGCATTTACAATATTCATTGATTTTTGCCATTGAAAAACATGTTTTTCATATACCAGAAATGTTTGAAGCTACTGACTGAATGAAAGGAGCTGGCATCTCACTCTCTTTGAATCTTCTTTATCATGCTAGGATTAACAGGAAAAAGCAAAAAATTTCAGAATTGCACCTTGCAATGTGGAGATATTACTGTTTGTGCATTTACAATATTCATTGATTTTTGCCATTGAAAAACATGTTTTTCATATACCAGAAATGTTTGAAGCTACTGACTGAATGAAAGGAGCTGGCATCTCACTCTCTTTGAATCTTCTTTATCATGCTAGGATTAACAGGAAAAAGCTAAAAATTTCAGAATTGCACCGTGCAATGTGGAGATATTACTGTTTGTGCATTTACAATATTCATTGATTTTTGCCATTGAAAAACATGTTTTTCATATACCAGAAATGTTTGAAGCTACTGACTGAATGAAAGGAGCTGGCATCTCACTCTCTTTGAATCTTCTTTATCATGCTAGGATTAGCAGGAAAAAGCAAAAAATTTCAGAATTGCACCTTGCAATGTGGAGATATTACTGTTTGTGCATTTACAATATTCATTGATTTTTGCCATTGAAAAACATGTTTTTCATATACCAGAAATGTTTGAAGCTACTGACTGAATGAAAGGAGCTGGCATCTCACTCTCTTTGAATCTTCTTTATCATGCTAGGATTAACAGGAAAAAGCTAAAAATTTCAGAATTGCACCGTGCAATGTGGAGATATTACTGTTTGTGCATTTACAATATTCATTGATTTTTGCCATTGAAAAACATGTTTTTCATATACCAGAAATGTTTGAAGCTACTGACTGAATGAAAGGAGCTGGCATCTCACTCTCTTTGAATCTTCTTTATCATGCTAGGATTAACAGGAAAAAGCAAAAAATTTCAGAATTGCACCTTGCAATGTGGAGATATTACTGTTTGTGCATTTACAATATTCATTGATTTTTGCCATTGAAAAACATGTTTTTCATATACCAGAAATGTTTGAAGCTACTGACTGAATGAAAGGAGCTGGCATCTCACTCTCTTTGAATCTTCTTTATCATGCTAGGATTAACAGGAAAAAGCTAAAAATTTCAGAATTGCACCGTGCAATGTGGAGATATTACTGTTTGTGCATTTACAATATTCATTGATTTTTGCCATTGAAAAACATGTTTTTCATATACCAGAAATGTTTGAAGCTACTGACTGAATGAAAGGAGCTGGCATCTCACTCTCTTTGAATCTTCTTTATCATGCTAGGATTAACAGGAAAAAGCTAAAAATTTCAGAATTGCACCGTGCAATGTGGAGATATTACTGTTTGTGCATTTACAATATTCATTGATTTTTGCCATTGAAAAACATGTTTTTCATATACCAGAAATGTTTGAAGCTACTGACTGAATGAAAGGAGCTGGCATCTCACTCTCTTTGAATCTTCTTTATCATGCTAGGATTAGCAGGAAAAAGCAAAAAATTTCAGAATTGCACCTTGCAATGTGGAGATATTACTGTTTGTGCATTTACAATATTCATTGATTTTTGCCATTGAAAAACATGTTTTTCATATACCAGAAATGTTTGAAGCTACTGACTGAATGAAAGGAGCTGGCATCTCACTCTCTTTGAATCTTCTTTATCATGCTAGGATTAGCAGGAAAAAGCAAAAAATTTCAGAATTGCACCTTGCAATGTGGAGATATTACTGTTTGTGCATTTACAATATTCATTGATTTTTGCCATTGAAAAACATGTTTTTCATATACCAGAAATGTTTGAAGCTACTGACTGAATGAAAGGAGCTGGCATCTCACTCTCTTTGAATCTTCTTTATCATGCTAGGATTAGCAGGAAAAAGCAAAAAATTTCAGAATTGCACCTTGCAATGTGGAGATATTACTGTTTGTGCATTTACAATATTCATTGATTTTTGCCATTGAAAAACATGTTTTTCATATACCAGAAATGTTTGAAGCTACTGACTGAATGAAAGGAGCTGGCATCTCACTCTCTTTGAATCTTCTTTATCATGCTAGGATTAACAGGAAAAAGCTAAAAATTTCAGAATTGCACCGTGCAATGTGGAGATATTACTGTTTGTGCATTTACAATATTCATTGATTTTTGCCATTGAAAAACATGTTTTTCATATACCAGAAATGTTTGAAGCTACTGACTGAATGAAAGGAGCTGGCATCTCACTCTCTTTGAATCTTCTTTATCATGCTAGGATTAGCAGGAAAAAGCAAAAAATTTCAGAATTGCACCTTGCAATGTGGAGATATTACTGTTTGTGCATTTACAATATTCATTGATTTTTGCCATTGAAAAACATGTTTTTCATATACCAGAAATGTTTGAAGCTACTGACTGAATGAAAGGAGCTGGCATCTCACTCTCTTTGAATCTTCTTTATCATGCTAGGATTAACAGGAAAAAGCTAAAAATTTCAGAATTGCACCGTGCAATGTGGAGATATTACTGTTTGTGCATTTACAATATTCATTGATTGTTGCCATTGAAAAACATGTTTTTCATATACCAGAAATGTTTGAAGCTACTGACTGAATGAAAGGAGCTGGCATCTCACTCTCTTTGAATCTTCTTTATCATGCTAGGATTAGCAGGAAAAAGCAAAAAATTTCAGAATTGCACCTTGCAATGTGGAGATATTACTGTTTGTGCATTTACAATATTCATTGATTTTTGCCATTGAAAAACATGTTTTTCATATACCAGAAATGTTTGAAGCTACTGACTGAATGAAAGGAGCTGGCATCTCACTCTCTTTGAATCTTCTTTATCATGCTAGGATTAACAGGAAAAAGCAAAAAATTTCAGAATTGCACCTTGCAATGTGGAGATATTACTGTTTGTGCATTTACAATATTCATTGATTTTTGCCATTGAAAAACATGTTTTTCATATACCAGAAATGTTTGAAGCTACTGACTGAATGAAAGGAGCTGGCATCTCACTCTCTTTGAATCTTCTTTATCATGCTAGGATTAGCAGGAAAAAGCAAAAAATTTCAGAATTGCACCTTGCAATGTGGAGATATTACTGTTTGTGCATTTACAATATTCATTGATTTTTGCCATTGAAAAACATGTTTTTCATATACCAGAAATGTTTGAAGCTACTGACTGAATGAAAGGAGCTGGCATCTCACTCTCTTTGAATCTTCTTTATCATGCTAGGATTAACAGGAAAAAGCTAAAAATTTCAGAATTGCACCGTGCAATGTGGAGATATTACTGTTTGTGCATTTACAATATTCATTGATTTTTGCCATTGAAAAACATGTTTTTCATATACCAGAAATGTTTGAAGCTACTGACTGAATGAAAGGAGCTGGCATCTCACTCTCTTTGAATCTTCTTTATCATGCTAGGCTTAGCAGGAAAAAGCAAAAAATTTCAGAATTGCACCTTGCAATGTGGAGATATTACTGTTTGTGCATTTACAATATTCATTGATTTTTGCCATTGAAAAACATGTTTTTCATATACCAGAAATGTTTGAAGCTACTGACTGAATGAAAGGAGCTGGCATCTCACTCTCTTTGAATCTTCTTTATCATGCTAGGATTAACAGGAAAAAGCAAAAAATTTCAGAATTGCACCTTGCAATGTGGAGATATTACTGTTTGTGCATTTACAATATTCATTGATTTTTGCCATTGAAAAACATGTTTTTCATATACCAGAAATGTTTGAAGCTACTGACTGAATGAAAGGAGCTGGCATCTCACTCTCTTTGAATCTTCTTTATCATGCTAGGATTAACAGGAAAAAGCTAAAAATTTCAGAATTGCACCGTGCAATGTGGAGATATTACTGTTTGTGCATTTACAATATTCATTGATTTTTGCCATTGAAAAACATGTTTTTCATATACCAGAAATGTTTGAAGCTACTGACTGAATGAAAGGAGCTGGCATCTCACTCTCTTTGAATCTTCTTTATCATGCTAGGATTAGCAGGAAAAAGCAAAAAATTTCAGAATTGCACCTTGCAATGTGGAGATATTACTGTTTGTGCATTTACAATATTCATTGATTTTTGCCATTGAAAAACATGTTTTTCATATACCAGAAATGTTTGAAGCTACTGACTGAATGAAAGGAGCTGGCATCTCACTCTCTTTGAATCTTCTTTATCATGCTAGGATTAACAGGAAAAAGCTAAAAATTTCAGAATTGCACCGTGCAATGTGGAGATATTACTGTTTGTGCATTTACAATATTCATTGATTTTTGCCATTGAAAAACATGTTTTTCATATACCAGAAATGTTTGAAGCTACTGACTGAATGAAAGGAGCTGGCATCTCACTCTCTTTGAATCTTCTTTATCATGCTAGGATTAGCAGGAAAAAGCAAAAAATTTCAGAATTGCACCTTGCAATGTGGAGATATTACTGTTTGTGCATTTACAATATTCATTGATTTTTGCCATTGAAAAACATGTTTTTCATATACCAGAAATGTTTGAAGCTACTGACTGAATGAAAGGAGCTGGCATCTCACTCTCTTTGAATCTTCTTTATCATGCTAGGATTAACAGGAAAAAGCAAAAAATTTCAGAATTGCACCTTGCAATGTGGAGATATTACTGTTTGTGCATTTACAATATTCATTGATTTTTGCCATTGAAAAACATGTTTTTCATATACCAGAAATGTTTGAAGCTACTGACTGAATGAAAGGAGCTGGCATCTCACTCTCTTTGAATCTTCTTTATCATGCTAGGATTAACAGGAAAAAGCTAAAAATTTCAGAATTGCACCGTGCAATGTGGAGATATTACTGTTTGTGCATTTACAATATTCATTGATTTTTGCCATTGAAAAACATGTTTTTCATATACCAGAAATGTTTGAAGCTACTGACTGAATGAAAGGAGCTGGCATCTCACTCTCTTTGAATCTTCTTTATCATGCTAGGATTAGCAGGAAAAAGCAAAAAATTTCAGAATTGCACCTTGCAATGTGGAGATATTACTGTTTGTGCATTTACAATATTCATTGATTTTTGCCATTGAAAAACATGTTTTTCATATACCAGAAATGTTTGAAGCTACTGACTGAATGAAAGGAGCTGGCATCTCACTCTCTTTGAATCTTCTTTATCATGCTAGGATTAACAGGAAAAAGCTAAAAATTTCAGAATTGCACCGTGCAATGTGGAGATATTACTGTTTGTGCATTTACAATATTCATTGATTTTTGCCATTGAAAAACATGTTTTTCATATACCAGAAATGTTTGAAGCTACTGACTGAATGAAAGGAGCTGGCATCTCACTCTCTTTGAATCTTCTTTATCATGCTAGGATTAGCAGGAAAAAGCAAAAAATTTCAGAATTGCACCTTGCAATGTGGAGATATTACTGTTTGTGCATTTACAATATTCATTGATTTTTGCCATTGAAAAACGTTTTTCATATACCAGAAATGTTTGAAGCTACTGACTGAATGAAAGGAGCTGGCATCTCACTCTCTTTGAATCTTCTTTATCATGCTAGGATTAACAGGAAAAAGCTAAAAATTTCAGAATTGCACCGTGCAATGTGGAGATATTACTGTTTGTGCATTTACAATATTCATTGATTTTTGCCATTGAAAAACATGTTTTTCATATACCAGAAATGTTTGAAGCTACTGACTGAATGAAAGGAGCTGGCATCTCACTCTCTTTGAATCTTCTTTATCATGCTAGGATTAGCAGGAAAAAGCAAAAAATTTCAGAATTGCACCTTGCAATGTGGAGATATTACTGTTTGTGCATTTACAATATTCATTGATTTTTGCCATTGAAAAACATGTTTTTCATATACCAGAAATGTTTGAAGCTACTGACTGAATGAAAGGAGCTGGCATCTCACTCTCTTTGAATCTTCTTTATCATGCTAGGATTAACAGGAAAAAGCAAAAAATTTCAGAATTGCACCTTGCAATGTGGAGATATTACTGTTTGTGCATTTACAATATTCATTGATTTTTGCCATTGAAAAACATGTTTTTCATATACCAGAAATGTTTGAAGCTACTGACTGAATGAAAGGAGCTGGCATCTCACTCTCTTTGAATCTTCTTTATCATGCTAGGATTAGCAGGAAAAAGCAAAAAATTTCAGAATTGCACCTTGCAATGTGGAGATATTACTGTTTGTGCATTTACAATATTCATTGATTTTTGCCATTGAAAAACATGTTTTTCATATACCAGAAATGTTTGAAGCTACTGACTGAATGAAAGGAGCTGGCATCTCACTCTCTTTGAATCTTCTTTATCATGCTAGGATTAACAGGAAAAAGCTAAAAATTTCAGAATTGCACCGTGCAATGTGGAGATATTACTGTTTGTGCATTTACAATATTCATTGATTTTTGCCATTGAAAAACATGTTTTTCATATACCAGAAATGTTTGAAGCTACTGACTGAATGAAAGGAGCTGGCATCTCACTCTCTTTGAATCTTCTTTATCATGCTAGGCTTAGCAGGAAAAAGCAAAAAATTTCAGAATTGCACCTTGCAATGTGGAGATATTACTGTTTGTGCATTTACAATATTCATTGATTTTTGCCATTGAAAAACATGTTTTTCATATACCAGAAATGTTTGAAGCTACTGACTGAATGAAAGGAGCTGGCATCTCACTCTCTTTGAATCTTCTTTATCATGCTAGGATTAACAGGAAAAAGCAAAAAATTTCAGAATTGCACCTTGCAATGTGGAGATATTACTGTTTGTGCATTTACAATATTCATTGATTTTTGCCATTGAAAAACATGTTTTTCATATACCAGAAATGTTTGAAGCTACTGACTGAATGAAAGGAGCTGGCATCTCACTCTCTTTGAATCTTCTTTATCATGCTAGGATTAACAGGAAAAAGCTAAAAATTTCAGAATTGCACCGTGCAATGTGGAGATATTACTGTTTGTGCATTTACAATATTCATTGATTTTTGCCATTGAAAAACATGTTTTTCATATACCAGAAATGTTTGAAGCTACTGACTGAATGAAAGGAGCTGGCATCTCACTCTCTTTGAATCTTCTTTATCATGCTAGGATTAGCAGGAAAAAGCAAAAAATTTCAGAATTGCACCTTGCAATGTGGAGATATTACTGTTTGTGCATTTACAATATTCATTGATTTTTGCCATTGAAAAACATGTTTTTCATATACCAGAAATGTTTGAAGCTACTGACTGAATGAAAGGAGCTGGCATCTCACTCTCTTTGAATCTTCTTTATCATGCTAGGATTAACAGGAAAAAGCTAAAAATTTCAGAATTGCACCGTGCAATGTGGAGATATTACTGTTTGTGCATTTACAATATTCATTGATTTTTGCCATTGAAAAACATGTTTTTCATATACCAGAAATGTTTGAAGCTACTGACTGAATGAAAGGAGCTGGCATCTCACTCTCTTTGAATCTTCTTTATCATGCTAGGATTAGCAGGAAAAAGCAAAAAATTTCAGAATTGCACCTTGCAATGTGGAGATATTACTGTTTGTGCATTTACAATATTCATTGATTTTTGCCATTGAAAAACATGTTTTTCATATACCAGAAATGTTTGAAGCTACTGACTGAATGAAAGGAGCTGGCATCTCACTCTCTTTGAATCTTCTTTATCATGCTAGGATTAACAGGAAAAAGCAAAAAATTTCAGAATTGCACCTTGCAATGTGGAGATATTACTGTTTGTGCATTTACAATATTCATTGATTTTTGCCATTGAAAAACATGTTTTTCATATACCAGAAATGTTTGAAGCTACTGACTGAATGAAAGGAGCTGGCATCTCACTCTCTTTGAATCTTCTTTATCATGCTAGGATTAACAGGAAAAAGCTAAAAATTTCAGAATTGCACCGTGCAATGTGGAGATATTACTGTTTGTGCATTTACAATATTCATTGATTTTTGCCATTGAAAAACATGTTTTTCATATACCAGAAATGTTTGAAGCTACTGACTGAATGAAAGGAGCTGGCATCTCACTCTCTTTGAATCTTCTTTATCATGCTAGGATTAACAGGAAAAAGCTAAAAATTTCAGAATTGCACCGTGCAATGTGGAGATATTACTGTTTGTGCATTTACAATATTCATTGATTTTTGCCATTGAAAAACATGTT